>NC_138778.1:140837777-141102777 GCF_965119305.1 Pelophylax lessonae
ACGAGAAACATGTTCTCAATAGAGGTCTAAAATATGCTCCCCCTAAACAGCTTAATAAGTTTGAGACATTTATCGATCTCCAAAAGTACATTAGAAAAGTTAATATTAAAAGATACTTGATTACCAATCCCATTGTCTCAAAACAAGAATATAATATGGGTATTAAAAGTACTAACTTTTCGAATGCTTCTACATTCAACCCTCCAGTCCCGGTGGCACCCGCGGTGTCGGTCTTTAGAGACCTTGTGGCCAAAGATATTGATCAACTTCAGATCAAGAAATGTGGGAGGGATTCTGCCTTTAATAGGGGTCTTAAATCACTAAAAGAGCGAAAAGACATTGTGGTAAGGCCCGCGGACAAAGGCGGTGGAATCGTCATTATGGATTCCACAGCCTATGGCGCTGAAATGCACAGATTATTGGCAGATAGAGAGACCTATATCGCCTTGAGGGGAGATCCATCGGTGACTTTTAACAAGGAATTCGTCGTTTTGGTCAATAGTGGGTTCAGTAGAAAACTATTGACAAAAAAAGAAAAGGCCTTTCTGGTGCCATCTGCACCAAAAATCCCTGTAATGTACTTTTTACCTAAGGTGCATAAAGATCCAGTTTGCCCACCTGGGAGACCCATCATCAGTGGCATTTATTCTGTCACTTCCCGGGTGGGCAAATAAATTGATCATTTTTTACAGCCCTTGGTGGTCAAGATGCCATCTTACCTCCGTGATTCCATGCATGTGATAAACGAGCTCAAAAATATCACATGGAGGTATAGTTTCATCTTAGTTACAGCAGATGTTTCATCACTGTACACTATTATATCCCATCAGCATGGACGAGAGGCGTTATCCCATTTTTTGGGATCTGAGAATCTGTTGAGTTTCCAAAGGGATTTTATACTTTCCCTTTTGGATTTTGCCATGTCCCAAAATTGTTTTTGGTTTGATGTTATCTTTTATTTGCAGAACAGGGGTGTGGCCATGGGTGCCAAATTCGCACCAAGCATGGCCAACCTGTTCATGGCCAAGTGGGAGGAGGATGTTGTCTTGAGTGTGCCTAGGCCGGAGCTTGTGCTCTGGCGTAGGTACATTGACGACATCCTCTTTCTATGGGATGGCAGTCCTGGCTCTCTTCAAGAGTTTATGGTAACCCTCAATAACAACCAGAGAGGTATCAGTTTACAATATGAATCTAGCAATACAGAGATTAATTTCCTTGACCTAAAGATACGCGTGGAAGAGGGTCAAATTGTGACCTCCACCTTCAAGGCTACTGACAGGAACGGATTCATCGACACCACCAGTTGCCACCATAAAGCGTGGCTAGAATCCGTTCCTGTCAGTTCTTGCGTTTAAAGCGCAATTGCTCACGCAGGGAAGATTTTTTAAGCGAGGCCTCTACTCTGAAAGTTAAATTCTTGGAGAAGGGCTACAGTGAAGTATTGCTCAATGAAGCAATAGCACGTGCTGATTCACGCACTAGGGAAGATCTTCTACAGTCCAAGGTGAAGGGGACTCAGGATTCCTTTGGTTACACCTTTTTTCTTCTTTTTCCACACAGTAAGTACTTTTCGGTCAATAAGATATTGCGCCGTCATTGGCATATATTGCAAAATGACGGGGTTTTGGGCCCTCTTCTTCCACAGCAACCACAGGTTGTATATAGGGGAGTTTCCCCTCTTAGGTTGCAAGTGGCCCCTAATATTAGGGATCCCCCAAGAAAGCCTCCTTTTCCAGCAGAAGGGAGGCTTTTATAAATGTAGGAGATGTGCAATTTGTAAGTTAAATGTGGAAAAGGGCAGATGTGTGGAAACTTTTAAGTCAGGTTCCACAGGACAGGAATTTGCTACCAAGCCCTTTATTTCCTGTACTACCAAATTCGTAGTGTACCTGATTAGATGTCCATGTGGTCTTGACTATTATAAGGTGATGGTATTTCTATAGTGATTTTTATGTCTCTGCCTTTGTATAATTTTAAAATCTTATATTGTCTCTTTTTATGTGTGTTTTTATATCCATGTAAATTTATATTATTTTAAATTTATGATGTTTCTCCAGTGCGGTTCCTGCTGGGACCTCTAGATGGCGCCGTCTCTTCCGAGTTTAGGCATTGTTTATATTACGATATCTATATTTTTTAGGATATATTTCATAATGTCCTTTGGAATTATGGTCGAGGAATCGCACCATAATATCAGTTGCTTTTGATAGTACTTGTGACAGTAAATCCATTTGGCAATCCATGGGATAGTAATAATTCTGGTATTCAGGATATAGCCATTTGTATTTGGTTTAGGGCATTTTCCGGTCTGTGGAACGCACATCTTGGTTCCGGTTTCCGGTTTGCTCTGGCATTTCCGCTCTCCTCCACCGCTATATATAGCGTAGCGTACCTTGAGACCACACCCCTTGACGACGTCTTTTGATGACGAAACACTTTGGGTGGTGCTCATGGTGACGCACGCCGTTACGAGCAGGAGACGTGGCGGCCATCTTTTCGGTTATCCAGCACAACACGCGGAGAAGAGCTCTCATTACCAACTTGAGATGCCTGTATTTACTACAACACTGTAAGTGTTTTTTTATCTTGTGTGGCAATAAACATTTTGTGCAGTCTGCGCTATGAGAGAGTCCGTGCTCTTTGTTTTATATCACACGCACGGTTGAATCCTGTCAGTCCCGGACCTGTGAGATGAGGATCATGTTCACCTTTTTGCATCTGGCTTTCTTTGATCTCTGTTAAGGGGATCATTGTCATCTGGTAAGGAGTGGTGTTATCAGAGTGCTTGGTGGCGGTTCTCCGGTTCTGTGGTCCTTCAAATTTTCTTTGGGTTTGGAGTGGACACCTAAAGGACTGCTTTCGTCCAATTTATTTGGGACATTTGGTTTTAGCGCCGCAGTTATTACACTATTTGCTTTGAACCTGTGCTATTCCGAATTTGTGTGGCTGCTTCCATATTTTAAATTATAAATGTTACTTATTTTGAGTTTTTAGCACAGCAATACTATGATTTAAATACAGGACTCTCTGAAAACATGTGGTGTTGCTGTTTCAAGATGCAGAACAAGGAGGCACTTAAAGATGGGCTGCATGGTCGAGTTGCCAGAAGAAAGCCATTACTACGCAAATGCCACAAATTATCCCGCTTACAATACGCCAAACGGCACAGAGACAAGCTTTAAACCTTCTGGCACAAAGTCATTTGGAGTGATGAGACCAAAATTTAGCTATTTAGCCACAACCATAAACGCTACATTTGGAGAGGAGTCCACAGGGCCTACGATGAAAGGTACACCATTCCTACTGTGAAACACGGAGGTGGATCGCTGATGTTTTGGGGATGTGTGAGCTATAAAGGCACAGGACATTTGGTCAGAATTGATGGCAAGATGAATGCAGTATGTTATCAACAAATACTGGAGGAAAATTTGCATTCATCAGCCCGGAAGCTGCGCATGGGACGTACTTGGACATTCCAACATGACAATGATCCTAAACACAAGGCCAAGTTGATCTGTCATTGGCTACAGCAGAATAAAGTGAAGGTTCTGGAGTGGCCATCTCAGTCTCCTGACCTCAATATGATTGAGCCACTCGGGGGAGATCTCAATGTGCAGTTCATTCAAGACAGCCCAAGAATTTACAGGAACTGGAGGCTTTTTGCCAGGAAGAATGGGCAGCTTTACCCTCTGAGAAGATAAAGAGTCTCATCCACAAATACAACAAAATACTTCAAGCTGTTATTGATGTTAAAGGGGGCAATACACGGTATTAAAAACTGGGGTATGTAAACTTTTGATCAGGGTAATTTGGGTAGTTTCTGTTGTCATTGCGATTTAAAAAAAGAGTAAACACAGTTGATTAATAATAAATGGCTTTAGCCAAACACTAACCATGAGTGAAAGAAAAGTTTTTGTGTTATCATTCATATTCTGAATAAAATGGCCAAGAAATAATTTATTATCATCAATTCTGCCAGGGTATGCACACTTATGAGCACAACTGTACATAGCCAAGTCCAAAAAAACATGCAAGACACTTCTACTAATCCATGGAGCAGAAGACACTGGTTTCTCTCTATGTTCGGATAGCTCGGATACATCTTATTTTCAGGGACAGAACTTATTTCTTTGTTTGATTCATGGAGATCGTAACTATCACAATCATCCAGGGTTTGTAGAGTATCATTTGCGGGCACATAACTAATTTTCTTGTTTGATCCATGGAGAACATAACTGCCCCAGGATACTGGGTGAAGTCTCTATTCCTTGTAAACAATTACGTAAATCATACAAGGAGATTTCTGTATTATAATGATCCTGTATGATGACCTGAAAGTCCCATGACTGATTACTCCATGTGTTCCTTAGTGGTTTATAAGGCCCCTTTCACACTTGTGTCCTGTGACTTGGGACTGCATTGCAAGTCATACCCCATGATTTCCAATGAGTACCATTCATATCTGTGCGACTTTAAAGTAGTCCCTGCACTACTTTGGTCCGACTTCGAAGTCGGGCAACTTTCAGGTTGTACAAGTGTGAAAGAGGCCTTACTCCATGTGTTCCTTAGTGGTTTATAAGGCCCCTTTCACACTTGTGTGCCTCGAAAGTCAGGCGACTATGACACGACTTGAGGCAATGCCTGTGTAATCTTGAGGTCTTTGGACCTCAAGTCACTTAAAGCCCCCTTTCACACTTGTACGACCCAAAAGTCATGCAATTTTGACTGACTTGAAGCAATGCCTGTTATTTTGAGGTTTAGTGCGTTTTGAGGTCCATAAAGTCAGACCTAAGTAGTGCAGGAACCGCTTTAACCACTTCAGCCCCGCAAGGATTTGCCCCCTCCTGACCTGGCCCAATTTCGCGATTCGGCACTGCGTTACTTTAACGGACAATTGGGCTGTCATGCGGCGCTGTACACAAATGAAATTTATGTCCTTTTTTCCCACAAATAGAGCTTTCTTTTGGTGGTATTTGATCACCTGTGCGATTTTTATTTTTTGCGCTATAAACAAAAAAAAGAGCGACAATTTTGAAAAAAAAAAAAACAATATATTTTTCACATTCTGCTATATGCATTTTAGGCTAATTTGTTTTCTGCTACATAAATCACACAACTGTGAAGGGGGCCTAAGTCAGGTACATGAACTTGTTCCAGCGAGTGTTAATAAAGCTGTGTCAGTGATTTTGGGACATTTTGAACATGCACCTGGTAGCGTAGCATATAGGGCCCCTTTCACACTGTGATGCGACTTGAAGCAATGACTGTGCAATCTTGAGGTCTATAACGCTTAATTTGCATCAAAGAGTGACCAAAGTAGTGCAGGGACTACTTTGGAAATCATAGGGTATGACTTGTCTTGTGACTTTGCAGTCCCAGGTCGCAGGATAAAAAGCACAAGTGTGAAAGGGGTCTAAGTAATCCAAGTTTTCCATATCCCAATAGTAGCTTTGACTTGGTGTAACAAAATAGGAGGCAGCATTCATACAACCAAACAGCTCAACTGCTGTAGTCAACAATACACACTTTAGGAGCTTGTTTGAGGACAAACGCCTGCCAGGTGCATTTAAACAGCCCATGATTACCATACATATTCTGACTATCTGCTGGTAATAAATATTAGAATCAAAGCAGAAAAATAGCCGAGCGCTTGGTTTGCACCCAGTGTGGCAAATCTATTTATGGTGGGGGGCTCAAATACTACTTGAAAATAAGCCCCAACAGCTTGTCATGTACTGTAGGTTCATTGATGATATTATAGGTATTTGGAATGAGGAGGAAAAAATTCTCAAAACAACTTAATGGATAAATTAAATCATAATAAAAAAAATAAAGTTCTCACATGGGAAATGAGTAGAAAAATAATCAACTTTTTAGATACAGAGAGAATTGCCAAATGTGAATGAATATGTACCCGGGTGTTTTTCAACAGAAAGAAATAGGTACCTCCCAAATGACAGCTGCCATTATGACCCATTGTCAGGGAACCAGTACTTGTCTAGCTAATACTCATGTGCCAGTGCACAGATGGACTCTAGCTAGTAACCGATGCACACTGACACATTGGCACATTCTCGCGTGCCAGCGCAAATCAGCGTGCATGTGCTTCTGCACATTGGCATATGCTTGCGCATGTCTAGTCCCGGGAATGGTGATAAGCAGCCTATTTAAAAGCATGTGCTGATCGCTGGATGTTCTTCAGTTCCCTGTGATACTTGTTCCTGTGCATCCTGGTTACCCAGCTGCCTGACTACCCATTACTGTTCCTGGATATCCCTCTGACACTCTGCTGATTACTCATTTGTATGTCTGGTAAGCAGCTTGTAATATCGGTGGAGGTCACTATCTTTCACTTCAGCTATTTATTCCTTATTAAGTGGATTGCACTTAAGGTGTAAATTTCACCATTGGGTGTACATTTGTGATATATGCACCCATAATAATTATACAGTGTTACGCTATGGGATCTTGTATCATTTTTTACATGCACGTGGTCCATGGTTGTTGAGCTTTCCCTGTCGTCTGAGGTTGGAATTTATCCAGAGGTCTATCCTATTGAGGATCCTGGGAGCATACACTTTTGAATCAGGCACTTGATATACCTCAATCTGGTAAGCAGTCTGCGTATCTAGTGGCTGTTCCTTGCAATAGGAGTGATCTAACACTTTGGAATCTCACACGGACTACTGGATTGATCCCCAGGAGTTTTCCAGCAGTTTTTGTGGTCAAGATAATTTTTGACCTTTAGGACATTTTTATTTGCCACTGTTGTTTTTTTTGGGTCCTTATAGGGACTATTGAACTTTAATTAACTCTGCACACAACTTGCTTTACACACTTCCTGGTTGGGTGTATGTCACATTCAAGTTGTTGTTATTATTATTTTTATTCACTGTATATTTCAAGTATCTAACTTGGTATTTTCACCATATATAATATTTTGTGTGTTATAGCACAAATTCACTACTTAGCGCGGCTTACCTTGATATAACTCTGATTGCGACCCTGGCTTGCTGCATGACATCGCTCCTTCTAGATCTCCTGTGCTTGACCCAGTCTTCAGACCATGCTCCTTCTACCAATCCCTGTATGACCCTGGCCTGGCTCCTAACCAGGTCTCCCTCACCAGTCATCTGACCATGTATGACCATGGCTCTAGCTTCCAGACTACATTTGTCTCGCCACTTCCACCAAATGTTCCAATATTCCAAATGGGCAATGCCTTAGAAGAAGAAATTGCACAGAGAAAAGTGATTATATAGAATAGGCTTCAAAAATAGGAAGAAAATGCTACAGCTTATACAGATTGATAGAGATGAACTGATTACAGATAAACAGATGAAAAGAATAAACATCATACACTGGAGGTAGCGGAAACAAAACCTGTCAGCTCCGGTCGGAGCTGCTATAATAACCATGTGAGGGCAGTTCAGCAATCTCCCCACTGAGTGGTTTTCTGACAGGGGGACAGACCCCCCCCCCCCCCCGCCAGAACACTCTGATCAGCACTCTCAGCCACTGGCAGAGAGTGCTGATTGGGAGTCTGTCGGATGCTGGTTTTCCAGCATGCACAGTTGTCTTCTGTCTGACAGACCGACATACACATGGACCGAACCAGCCGTTGTCCCCCAACATTCGGTCAGCGTGTACCCAGTTTAGACTACAATAGACAATATATAAAAAGGAAATCATCTTTAAGAAGTATTTTGTCTTTGTTCTGACTTTTTAACTATTTCTTAATAAAGAATACAATTTTAACTAACAGTGCCTATAAAGTCCAACATTTTTTCTTCTCCATTTTCCTATATCCATTGGGATGAGGCACTTATATATTCTTATTGCGCCTAAGCTTACCCGGTAGCGCAACAAATAATCTATTTAACTTTAAGAGGGTGGTAGCACCCACTAGTGTCCTCACTAGCAAGCAGTATTTTTAAGGCATTTGAAACTTTATTTTCTTTTTGACTACCCTGTTTACTATGAACCCTCTGTAACACTATACCGATAATTTTGGTTTCGTCCTAAGACTACACCAATAACATATTGTGTAATTACCCTTGTTCAACTAGTATCTCTTTCTGCCTTCTTTGTTTTTCTTTCCAAATTCTTTAACCTATATTATCAACTATGGACTTTGTAGGGAACTCGTGGACTGGCTATATGGCTGAAATTCAACAAAGCTGTACTACCCCCATAAAAAATGATATTGGATAAAACCAACATATTAATACTGCCAAGAGATTGCTTAAAAGGAAATCTAATCTCTATTGGCATATAGAATTTTTCCTCAAATACATCCAGGAGGGTGTTTGCCCTCTGGGTCTCAGAATCCAATTATTTCCCTCCTTTGACAATGCCTCAAATGCTTTCAGAATACAATGGGAAAATGCTTTAACTAAATGTAGCTTGGAGTTATGTCAACTCCTGGTTACTCAATATAAATCAGATCTTCTATCTTTAGACTCTGAACTTTCAACATTGTACACTAAAAATGAAGCAATTAAAAATCATGAGGCTTTTGACAAAAGATGGAATGAGGTCAAACAGTATGTCACAAAGTTAAACAAAGACATTATCAATAAGAAACAAACTAAGTTTCTAAAAGACAAACTAGCATTTTCGGCGGGCTTTGCCTATCGGTGGCAAGGTCCGCCCCGTTCTCGGCGCCCCCACCACCCACGTGGCCCCCCAGACACAGTCAGGACTTCAGATCAGAGAGACACTGAGTGGGAATCGGATTCTTCATCGGTTTCCAACACCTCACAACAATCGACACTTTCGAACACTATTATTACACGCTCAAAATCTAAAGCAGGCCCACGTACACGTATTCCACGTGAGGGTAACCACACACCTCACTCGAAAAAAGGATCTGATGCACTAGTCAAATCACAAACACTACCTACCCCACGTGAGACATCAGCTAACACACAAGACCCCTATCTAGGGAATATTGCGATCCAAGCTTTACAAATGTTACAACCTACTTCAGTTACCACTGACAATAGATTACCTAATAGTAACATCCAACTGGGACACAGTACTAATACATCTACCGGCGCAACACAAATACAACAGGGGTCCCAAATGTCGGCTGTCACAGCACTTTCCAACTTTGGTACTAGACAAACTACCCTGGATTCACACTTTAATCCTCCCACCTCACAACCTTCAAATTTTCCCTTGAGCCAGACACCCACACCACCGACTTAAATTTGTCAGTGATTAATCTCACTCCTTACAGCCTCACCACCGAGGAACACGATGCACTCAAATTGGGTCTCACGTTTTGTCCTACAGCCCCACTTGACAAATATGATACCATAAAAGATTTATATCTTTTTTCCAGAAATCTCACATACAGATATATCTTTGATCAGACCAACACCTGGCTTAACCAAGAATGCCAGATCTCTGAAAGTATAAAAAAAAAAAACTTTACCATGAAGGAGTTTCAGGCACTTCGCAATCTAATCCTCCTATTGGAGGACAATGATCCCGGGAACCCCAACTCTCCTTCTAATACCACTTCAGCAAGTCCATTATCCACGCCACAACCTCCTCCATGCATACCAAGTAGGAAATGTAAACCTAAGTCCACACAGTTCCCCGACCTAACAACTAACCCAAAAATTTGGGCTTTTCTCAATACATGTGTCAGTGAGCTTAAACATTGCCAAATGCCTTCTTCTCATCGTAACCTTTCCCCCAAACAGCAAATCATAAGTACTCTCCAAAACCACCCAGATCTGATTATTAAAGCATCAGATAAGGGGGGTAACATCGTCCTTATGACCAGGGACAATTATGAAAAAATGTGTATGGACATATTGAGCAATACGGCTTGGTATAAGAAAATCAATCTGTCTAAAACAGTTAAATACAATTCCGAATATAAAGATCTAATCGGACAAGCGTTTCAATCTAGCCTAATAGATCAAGACACATACAATTTCCTAAATACTCGCTTCCCCAGAGAAGCCACATTTTACGCTCTGCCCAAGACTCATAAAAACATACATTCTCCCCCTAGCCACCTCATCATTTCAGGAATAGGCAATTTAACTGAAAACGCAAGCAGTTTTATTGACTTCTTTCTTTTACCTCATGTCCTTGGACTCCCGTACTATGTCAAGGACACCCTTGATTTTCTGAAAATGATGGAGGGGTTGGTTCTTCCTCCCGACGCCCTACTCATGACTTTGGATGTCGAGGCTTTATACTCGAGCATCCCTCACGAGCAGGGCGTCGGGATGATCAAAACCTTCCTCCTGGAGCAAGATCATCGGACTTGGCCGTTCAATGATTTCCTTCTGAGCTTACTTTCGTTTATCCTCACGCATAACTGGTTTTCTTTTAACGGGTCCCACTACCTCCAGGTACAAGACGTGGCCATGGGCACTTGTTGTGCCCCGGCCTACGCCAACTTGTACCTGGGGAGGTGGGAATGCTCTCTTTTCTGATGACACCCAATCTCAATATACTGTCCATATTGAAGTATGGTTAAGGTATATTGATGATGTATTTATTGTTTGGACGGGCTCACATCAACTATTGATTGAATTTGTCCAACATCTGAACATCAATAAATTTAATTTACAATTTACATTTTCAGTCAACCAGTTAGAGGTCAATTTTTTAGACCTCACCATCAAGAAAGACTTGGACAGCCGAGTCACTACTGATCTTTTTCGAAAAACGTCAGCGGCAAACACGATACTACATGCCTCGAGTGCACATCCCCCAGCACTGGTACGTAGTATCCCCTACGCGCAATATATAAGACTCCGACGCAACTGTACATCTTTGGAAGACTACAACAAACAGGCTAAGTTACTGCGCATGCGGCTGCTTAAGAGAGGCTATACTAAAAGTACCCTTCGTAAAGCCTATAATTCGGCTCTTTCTAAAAATAGACACTCTTTTGTATCGTACAAAGCCCACTCCGTCCAATCCCACCGTTAAACTGATTACCAAATTCTCTAGTCACCAAGGCATTCTTAGTTACATAGTTACATAGTTACATAGTTAGTAAGGTTGAAAAAAGACATCAGTCCATCCAGTTCAACCTATGCATCCAGTTCAACCTATGAATGCGTGTGTGTGTTTGCTTTTAATCGTACATTGTATACCCCTGTATGTTGTGGTCTTTAAGGTGTCCATCTAATAGTTTTTTGAAACTATCAATGCTCCCTGCTGATACGACTGCTTGTGGAAGAGAATTCCACATCCTTACTGCTCTTACAGTGAAGAACCCCTTACGCACTTTAAGGTTAAACCGCCTTTCCTCTAGTTTTAGTGAGTGGCCACGTGTCTTATTGTACCTCCTTTCTCTGAATAGTTTGTTCCTTATGCTCGGGTCACCAGTACAGTATTTGTACATTGATATCATATCCCCCCTCAATCGTCTTTTCTCCAGAGAGAAAAGGTTCAGTGCTTGTAGTCTTTCCTCATAGCTGATGTCCTCCATTCCCCTAATTATTTTTGTTGCCCTTCTCTGGACTTTCTCCAGTTCCAGCACATCCTTCCTGAGGACCGGTGCCCAGAACTGGACAGTTCTTAGGAACATACTCAACCGCCACTGGCGCCTGTTACAGGAAGACCCTATAGTTCGGAAACACATCCAACACCTTTCCTGAGATTACCTTCAAACGCACAACCTCCTTTTGTGACCGTCTAACTTCTATAACCGTACCAAATTAGTACATTCTGGCCCACGTGGCACCTACAAATGTCGCAATTGCGACTTGTGCCCGTGGGTAGCTGAGGGCAATAACTTTGCCCTGCCAAATGGGGAATCTTTCACACCCACTTTTAGAGCCAACTGCAGTACTGAGGGGGTCGTGTACCTCATGTCCTGTAACTGCGATATGTTCTATGTGGGGAAAACTATCCGCAAATTTCGGCGGCGTATCAACGACCACATATATTATTCCTCAGGAGGTAAAATGATTACCCCAGTAAGTAGGCACATAGACCTATATCATCGTTTCAACACTAAAAATGCCCAGTTTTTTGTCTTGGAGGTTGCGCCTCGGGACCCCCAGGGCAGAGACTGGAATTAGCGCATCCTCCAGAGGGAGTCCCTATGGATCGAGCGCTTGAATGCCACTATCCGTCCCGGTCTCAACGAGGCTCAATCCTATAAACCTTTTCTTATAGGTTAGTTTAAACCTCAACTAGCCTTGATGCTACAACATTTTCACCTAAAGCCCCGTACACATGCACGATTGTTGCCGTAAATTTTCGGCCAACGTCCGATCAGCCGATTGTCGGCTTGTTAGTATGATGCTTCCGACAACCGACTGCGACTTTTTCGGCCGAACAAAATCTGGTGTGCATGCTATAAAATTTTTGTTGGCCGTCAACAGAACGGCCAATTGTTCATCAGTCAGTACAGATTTCGGCCGACAAAAATCAGATGAGCAAGACTGGGCATGCTCAGAGAAGAAAAAACACAGGGAAAGTAAACCATCACGTGACATCACTTCTGAAGTTGGTTGTTGTTGGCCGAAAAAATTTGTGTGCAGTCTAGAGCACATTTCAACCAACACAACACTGGACAAAAGTCGGCCGATCGGTCGGCCAACAATCGGTGGGTGTGTACGAGGCTTTAGGCCAATATTTCCTCATTTATGGATCAAACCTACTTCCCCCCCCCCATTTTTCCTTTCTGTTTTCCTCTTCTCCCCCTCCCCCCCCGGTCTTTGTACCCTTGGGTTCATAATCTTCCTTGTTCGTTTGTTAACTTTATTGTTTATATACAGCAATATAATTGCTCTTGTTTTATACTATCTTTTATATATATGGTCTATAATGACATTTTGTTACCTGCACCAACTACACCCGCAACGCAGCGCTCTGTGTCTATTTTATGGACACTCTGGGTTGCTGCACGGGGATAGATCTGTGCATAAATTTTGTCATCTATATTTATATAGGAGGATTCTCAAAGATCTTGTGAAGTACGGCTACTATCATCGTGTTCTCTCTGACAAGGAGCAGAGGTACCTGATGCCAAGTTACAATAGAATCCCCACCATATATACTCTCCCTAACATTCATAAAGATATACAAAACCCCCCTGCCAGACCCATTGTTAATGGGATTAATTCAGCGACCGCCAGACTGGGAGAATACCTGGACTTCTTTTTACAGGTGAGCGTAGTAAACCTTAGGTCGTATTTGAAAGACACCAAGGATTTCCTGCGCGCTTTAAAAGAGGTCCAGCTATCCCCAGGTAAGGAAGTATTTCTGGTGACTGCGGATGTGTCCTCGTTGTACACCGTAATCCAACACGAGGATGCCCTACTAGCCCTGAATTGGGCCTTCTGCAGTAGAACCGACCTCCCTGACCCCCAGAAAAGATTTTTGAAGTGTGCGCTAGAGTTCTGTCTAGCGCATAACTATTTTTGGTTTAACGGCCATTATTATAATCAAAAACGCGGCGTGGCTATGGGAGCCAAATTTGCTCCCAGCCTCGCCAATCTGTTCATGGGGGAATGGGAGGATCGGTTCATTTATGCCAGTGGTAAGAATGAGGTCCAACTATACAGAAGATATATAGATGACCTATTCTTTATATGGGAGGGCTCTGAGAATAGTCTGAGAGAATTTGCTGATTCTCTCAACTCCAATATGAACAATATCAGACTGGAGTTTAATTGGAGTCACGAGACGATCCACTATCTGGATGTAGAGGTGATGCTGATCAATGGAGCATTAGAAACTCTGTTTTTTTTCAAACCCACTGACCGCAATGGGTATATCCCTATCCATAGCGGTCACCACCAGCGCTGGTTACAGAACATCCCAAAGGGGCAGTCTCTGCGAGTCAGGAGAAACTGCTCCTCGGACACGGATTTCTCAACCAATCTCAGGTCCTGCGACATCGTTTCCTGGAGAAAGGATACGATAGTCAGAAACTTGATAAAAACATCTCTGAGGTTTTGAGCATTTCTCAGCAGGAATGCCTTATGGAAACCGTAAGACCAGTGGATACTAAACAAGAGTGGAGTTTCCTGACACAGTATAACTCACAATGCAGAGAGGTGGAGGATATCAGGAAGTTTTGGGGAGTACTGAGTTTGGATAGAATTCTGGGTAATAATATTCCATCTAAACCCACCTTTGTGTATAAGAGAGCTCCCACTTTTGGCGACCAATTGGTGCGTAAGGTCCTTGACCCACCTACCCAACAATGTTTTGGGATAACAGAACCGGGTTTTTTGCCTGTCGTAGGGGCAAGACATGCAGGCAGGTGCGAACGCACTTGCGTGGGTTTTCGTCCTTTTGTTCTTCCGCTAATGGTGAAGTGTTTGATATTAAAGATCTTATCACATGCCATACCACCCATGTGGTGTATGGCATGGAATGCCCCTGTGGGCTCATCTATATTGGAAGAACAAAAAGAACGATCGCAATAAGAATCTCCGAACATATCGCAAATATTCGGAAAGGTTTTAAGGACCATAACGTCTCGTTACACTTCAAGGAACATCATAATCAGGACCCCTCAGATTTAAAATTTTGGGGTATAGAACACGTTAACCCTGTTTGGAGGGGCTCCAATAGGGTGAGAGAACTGTCCAAGCGGGAAACGCATTGGATTTTTTTGACGGATTCTCTCTACCCCAAGGGGTTAAACGTTGATCTTGATATCAACTGTTTTATTAGTGATTATTGATGTTTCCGTTTTTATTCTTTTCCCTTGTTCTGCTTTTTTTAAGTTTTTTAGTGTTTTAGCATTTAATACATTACTTTATTTTATTTACGGTTATGTTTTTATACAATTTGGTGTGAAGTGTATTATCTAAAAGTGGCAATCAATGAAGTGTCAGCAGCTGCTGATATATTATTTTTTCCCTTTTTAAAAAAAGTTATAAGATGAATGATCTGCCGGTGAACCGACGGTTTGAATGTCCTCTATGTGTCTTGTGACACCGGAAGTGGCTAGCAAATCAGATAGGGGATGGCTGTGACGCCCATTTTGGGTGGAACCTAACGTTTTAATACTTTAGGGATATCATCTTCATTTTAATGTGTATTATGTTTTTTAAGTGTATTATGTTTATACAGAAGTTGTATCTAACATGTGAATGCAGTTGCCTTTAAATTGTGTTTTGGTACATAAAAAGGCTGCATGATCCGCTGATGATCCGATGGTCTGAACGCCTGCTTCATGTGTGTCTCCGGATACTGGAAGCGGCTAGCAAGACTGATTGGAGATGGTGGGGACGCCGAGTATGGGCAGAAGTGAATAATACATGGTAAGGCTTGCAGAGTGGGCGGATGTGACGTACATAGCGGAGCGTTCCGCGTCATATGGCCGATTGGAGCCTCCGCCCCCTCTGTTGCTCTTAAATAGTTGTGACCATTCCCGCGTGGCCACGCCCTCTGTTGAAGTCACTCGATGACGAAACGCGTCAGGGCGTGGTCACGCGGTCACGAGGTACGATCCACGTCAGACGCCGGACCCGAGGGCTCGTTCCAGCTAGGTACCAGCGGCGAACCTCACTACGGGGACCGGCTCCGGGACGCAGGTCATGCCTCTCTTTGATTGTTTTTCATGCCTAACTTGATTGTACGACATGTAAGTGCAATATCTACAGGGGTTGTTTTGCTTGGGGAAATAAAGAGGCTTTTAGTCAAACGGGGCTGTTCTATGAGATCTGTTATTCCCACATGTGCCATCATTGAATCCTGGCTTGCTACGCATACCGCTGAGACCGTGGTCTAACAGGTGCTGTGTCTGGAGTTTGATTGGTCCTGATCAAGGGGAGATCGTTTGATCTACTTGCAGTGGGTGATCGGCATTTGTTTGGAGCTTTTCTTTATCCAAGTTCTGGTGAGTGCATTCACTCAAGGGGGTGCACTTTGGTGTGGTGGAGGGTCCGTTGCAGTTCAAGAACAAGGACTTATATGTGCTTAGGACTGTCATTAGAGGATACCCTTCGGGCACTATGCATGAACTTTACTCCCTGTATTGCACTTTGTTTTAGCGCTGCTAGTGCGTTATAATTTGCTCTATTGGACTATTGTAAATTCTATATGCACCTTCTTCTACATGATCTTTTGTTATAGCAGCAGCTTAATTTATGTGATTTTATATTACATTGCAATCTTATGTGCTAGCGCCGGTTGAGCAGGTTTTTTTTTTTTTTTTTTTTTTGTCCCCCGGTTTCTTATTGTTTTACTTGCTCCTTTTTATATATCTATATTTATATATTTGTTTGGATGTATCATTATTTTTGTCCTCTCTATCTTCAGCATAATCTGTATTATGGTTGTTAATCTTTTCCTTTTTGTCCGCAGGGAGGTGCTGTGTGGGGTTCCCCCTCTTTTTCAGGGATATCTCTGGGACTCACGTACGGCAGGGTAGCCACGCCTGCATTTTAGGCTCAGTTCTCTGGTGCATTTTGCTCGGGTAGTTAAGGCAGCGTAGTGAGTCTTTTTGACTCACCTCCGCTCCCGTATCCCCGCCCACATGCGCTATTACGTCCCATGCAACATCATTGCGGTGACACTCGTTTTTCGCGCATGCGCATGGAATACCGGCCTGGGCGGGTGACATCACTGCCCATTGACTCACCGCCCTGGGCCGCCGCACATAAATAGGGCACGTTACTTGCCCTCTACATGGCGGCATTCCCCATCCGGGGGGGCACATATTCTTTGCGCTGGAGCGATCTCTGCCTTACATCAATTCCTGGTAAGCACTATACCCCACATACTCGGGTGCACATACCATTACCAATTCCCATTTGTATAGCCCTGACCATCTCTTTACAAGTACTCCTTTTCCCTTAGCCTTGTCAGCATAGGAGCATCTGTTTTACTATAGGCGTCCCTTAATCCTGGACCTCCATATGTTGTACTCCTGACCTGCATTACAATTCTGGTGAGCTACATGCCTGGGTCATTTTCATATACTTATGACCCTTCCTCTTGGTGCTCCCCCTCTTTCTCTGTCTATTACTTTTGGGGAACTTCATACTTAGTTGCTACACCTTTCAAGGTTTATTCTAATATTGTATCACCTGATTCTCATTCAGGTATGTATGGGCTGATCGATTTCCTCATTATAATGTTCTGGTTTTCTTACTTAGAATATCATTCTACGTGTAGTGGCCCCCTACGTGTGCTCCCGCATGATATCCTTGTCTCCTGTGAGCGATCCCCATTTCACAGTCCCCCTATACTGACAAAAGATTTTATATTATACAATGCTTCGTGTGTTTTCTGTCTCGCTCCTATTGTCACACTTTTTTGGCTGCAATGAAATGTACACATGTTGAAATCTGTATATGTACATTTTTGAACCTATAAATCCATCTCTCATGTTGTCATACAGACACTTCCTGTACCAGTAGCTCCAGAGGAAGCTTGCTATGTAAGCAAAACATGTAGGGCAACCTGGCTACATGCAACGTCTATCTACCAACGCTCACATAGGTGGAACTCAGAGGCGGTTCAGTAACCCCTTCTGCAATCGTCTTTGAGCCCTATCAATATGTGATGTATCATTTCGCTATTCTTAATATTCATATGCAATACTATATGTGTGACTATGTATGTATATGTATTTGAGGTAACATGCCTCTATTATTAAGGTCTTTACCCCCCCCCTCTTTTTGTCTTTGTTCTGACTTTTTAACTATTTCTTAAGAATACAATTTTAACTAACAGTGCCTATAAAGTCCAACATTTTTTCTTCTCCATTTTCCTATTAAGAAGTATTGGCCCATATTGGAGGGCAGAAAAATACCTCGGGAATTTACAGTATTACCAAATAAACTCAAATTCATATACAGAAGAGGACCTACAATATAGGACTGCATTGTCAGGAACACTATAGATCCACCAAGTGAAAGGATGGTCATGGTATTCTATGAATATTCCTGTGGGAGGCGCTATGGCTGTACTGGAGTGAAGAATGTAAAAAGAAAAGCTTTCCAATCCAGAGTGACCAGGAGAGAATATCTTATTAGGGATTGGATTGCATGTCATACAGAAAGAGTATACTTAATCCCTTAAGGGGGAAGGCGCAGTGAGACCCATTTTTCCATATAGGTTAATGTCTCCAGGTAAGAGCAAAAGGTGACTGATCATGTGAGATTCACATTTTTAGATTTACTGGCATTGTGATAAACTTGGACTTCCATTTCATTTTTGAATTTAATTTAAATGTATCTTATTTAATTATATCTACAGAATTTCCAGCACACAGGTCCTTTTGAAAATGTGGCACTAAAGACAAACGTTAGAACTTTGAGTGTTTTTTTCATGTATTTTGATGCATTTTTTGTTTATATTGTATATAGTGGTATTGTAAAAAATTTCCAGTACACAGGTCATTTTTTGGAAAACGTGTAATAAAGTTTTAGGAGCACGATTTTATACAACTGCGTGGCACTTTTAATATAAAGAAAGATACATTGTATTTACTGCTTGATAAGGCTGATGAAACCAGAAATGACTAAATTCAGAGACTGGACACCATTCGGCCATTTGTATATTGACCAAAACATGGATACGTTGTACTGGTGGGGTATAAACATGCAGTTGTGGCAGTAAAAACATGCAGCTAAGGCCCCTTTCACACTTGTGCGACTTGTCACACGATTTGGGACTGCAAAATCGCATGACAAGTCGTTCATTATTTTTAATGAGTACCATTCATATCTGTGCGACTTGAAGTCGCACCGACTTCAAAGTAGTCCCTGCACTACTTTGGCACGATTTTGAAGCATTTTAAGGCCAAAGACATTTAAGCCCAGTCAAACTCGCGTCAAAAATCGCAGCAACAAAGTCGCAATAAAATTGCACAACTTTGAAGTCGCACAAGTGTGAAAGGGGCCTAAGCTGTGTTAATCCTAATGTAAGCTAAAAAGGCACCAGGAGAGGATTGTAAACTTGTCACAGCTGCAATGCTTTAATTTTGTGGTGCAGCAAGGATGCCCCATGTTGCATTTGGTGGCCAGTACAGGCCACCAGTCAAGTGAATGAGCCCAGTGTGGTGGTGCAGGAAGTAAAGATGTTAAGTTACATACTGCCTCAACTCCCTATGAAAAGTGATCTAGTGGGAACGGCTCTTCAAAAGGGTTAATGAAAAAATAATTGAGCCCTGGTAGTGGAAGGCATTGCTATACTTCCAAGATACAAGAGATGATAGAAGATCACATCTCACTCCCCGACCAAGATTCCCCTTTATATATCTGTAAATCCTCCAACCAGAGACCTGCACAGCCCATACAGCTCTGGAGGCACACTGGGTGGGATGATTGATTACAACAGACTGTTGGCTTTGCGAGGTAAGTTGCATTTTGAATGAGCTGACCCTGTGTAGACTTACCTCATCCAATCATGTGCAAGCAAATCTATTTTTGTTTTGTTTTCCCTGCACATTGTAGAGCACTCTTTGCAAAAGTGAAATTTCTCCACATTCACTAAACTCTGGGGAAAATTCCCTTTTAAACTGCAACTTGCAAAGTGATTATCCTACATGCCATTCACTATTCCAGAACATTATCTTCCATATAATACAATGTATCAGTGGCTCCATAAGGACTCATTCACATGGTTATGTAAAGCTCCATGTATAGATATGTACAGTATACAGCTGTGTATGGATCTAATCCCAGTCCTATAGTAATCAATGAGGCCATACACAGCTGTGGGAACAAGCAGAAATCTGTCCACCATACATATATAGAAGGTGGGACATCACTACACCCACATATGCAGATTTTATACTTTTTAAATGCAGCATAAGACATTGTAAGAATTGTACGAGTCACAATGTCAGGACTAGAATCCTGAATTTTATGTCCCATCTTCTGCTAGTCCTGCCAGCAAGACCAAGCATTCCGGGCTGAAAACGTGCCGATGTCCCTGTGAATGGAGCCGAAAATCACAACTGACTTTCTGGATATTCTCTTATTTCTAGAACCTCAGAAGAGACAACTAAGTCCTATTTATGAATGATTTCCCTGGACTGAGCTCTACCTCTGATCTAGAAATCTCCCTATACATAGATAAAAGTAATCTCTGTCTCTCTCTATCTCTGTGCTGATATATGAATGAAGCTTTTACCTAGAAGCAGCTTCAAGTCATTGTAATTTGGTATAATCCCCACTCATCCACACAGCACACCTCCCTCTCCCAACACACAAATGGCTGACTGCTTCTCCTCTCCACCCAGATATAATCACCATTCACCCCGCCCATACATCACATGACCTTTAACAACCAATGAATGTGAAGGTGCTCCAAGCTCCAGCCCTTCCCATTTAGTAATCACATGATCTCTAACAACCAATGAATGGGCCCCAAGCTATAGCCCTTCTTACTCAACAATCACTAAGGGCTCTTTCACACGGGCGTTCAGTTTTTTATGCCCGATCAGTTCCTTTTCTTTTTTTTTTGAAACGGACACGGATGACACTTGTGTCATCTGGTCCGTCTGTCCGTTTTTCATCCCATTCGTTTGCGGATGAAAAACGGACATAATGTATCTCTATGTAAATACGGATGTCAGCGGATGACACCACTGACATCCGTTTTTGCGTCCGTTCCGTTTTTTGAACGGAAGAAAAAATAGGGTTCTCTTCCGTTCAAAAAAACTGAACTGAACTGACGAAAAACGGATGTCAGAGGATGATCATCCGCTGACATCCGTATTTACATAGAGATACATTATGTCCGTTTTTCATCCACAAACGGATGGGATGAAAACCGGACATACGGAACGCCCGTGTGAAAGAGCCCAAACAGACTAAAAGGACTGTCCTGTCCCACCTACTGATCACATCTCATTAACTATTCATACTGATCCAAAGCCCCTCCCTTTCGGATTAACCCTTTTGTCATTCTTTCTCTCTCAGATGATTGATAAAATCTTGATGTAAGAAAACTGCCCCCCCCTATACAGCTATTGGATGGAGGATCTCATCTAGTTTTGTCTATTAACCACTTAATCCCCGGAAGATTTTACCCCCATTCCGACCAGGGGTTTTTTTGTGATTCAGCACTGCGTGACTTTAACGGACAATTGCGCGGTCGTGCGACGCTGTACCCAAACGAATTTGGCGTCCTTTTTTTCTCACAAACAGAGCTTTCTTTTGGTGGTATTTGATCACCTGTGCGATTTTTTGATCATGCGCTATAAACAAAAAAAGAGCATCAATTTTGCAAAAATAACAATATTTTTCACATTTTTTATATGAAATTCCCCCCAAAAAAATTTAAAAATCAAAATTTTTTAACATTTTTGGCCAATTTGTTTTATGCTACATATGTTTGGTAAAAAAAAAAATTGCAAAAAAGCGTATTTTGATTGGTTTGCGCAAACGTTATCGCATTTACTAACAAAGGGAAAGATTTTTGTCATTTTTGTTGTTTTTTTTTTTAACGCATAATGACGGCGATCTGCGATTTTTTTGCGGTACTGCGACATTGCGGCGGACAGATCGGACCCTTGACTGACATTTTTGACACTTTTGGGATTACCAGTGACATTTCTACAGTAATCAGTGCTATACTTATGCACTGTTACTGTAAAACTTGCAGAGAAGGGGTTAACTTTTTTTGAGAGGGAGGGGCTATGTGTGTCCCTAGGGGCGTGATTCTAACTGTGATTGGCTGTGGCTTGAGCTGCAGGAACAGTGATCAACGGATCTACATAGTAGAACTGTATGATCACTATTTCTACACAGGGGAGAATGACCGGCGGCTTGTTTACATCAGCCGCCTGCCTTTCTCCCTCTGCATCGACGATCGCAGAGTGACCGGCAGACATCGGGTCCGCCGGTCACACGCTCGGGGGGGGGGGGGGGTCCGTGGCCGCGCGCTCGCTCCCTAGACCCTTACAGGTCGCTCTGCCTGTGAGGGGCTGACCGCCACAGTAAATCGTCGTGCGGCGGTCGGCAAGTGGTTAAAAGAAGGAACATGGAAACTGGCTACTACAGGCAACTGCTCTCTTTTCTTGAAAAATGACAGAACTATCCAGTGCTAGTGATCTGATCCCAGAGAGGAAAGGATCTTATCAATATCGAACGAATCAATTGTGAAATGTGTGCCAGACAAAGAAAAAAAAATCCTCCAATTACATCTTGGGATTGTTACTAAATTTAATGTACCTTTCTTGGATGACTTTGATAAAACTCATAGACTTGACTTGGCCAAGATTCACAATTATCTCCCGATATCTGCCCTCTACAAGGATGACCTCAGTGATAACGATTGTTTGGGGGGGGGGGGGTTAGAATGGGTTTGTCACTCTTTACAATTGCAGAGAAATGAAGTGTGAAGACAGCCCTACAAGTAGAAATGTGTAATTTGTCTACATCAAATCAGCAAAAACAAATCCTGGAAATATTTAGTGGAGCTAGGTAATAAAGACATGGGGAACAATACTTTAAGATGTGGAATTTACACTTGCAGAAGGGGAGCGGTAAAACTGCATTTTTACTGCCTCTCCTTAAGGGTTTAGGGTTTTTTTGGGTTGAGAAAACTTCTCTATCTGTTAAGGCCCGTACACACGTACCGATCGTCGGCATACAAACGTCGGTGGACGAAGGATCTGCCGATTGTACGCGTGTTAGTATGGTGCCTCCGACAGATGTCTGCGCACAATCCGCGGACAAAAGTCTTTCTTGCAAACATGAAAATATTTGTATGCCGACACCAGAACGGACGATTGTTCGCCTGTCAGTACACAATTCGGCCGACAGACCGCAGATTTGCAAGACTGGGCATGCTCAGAAAATAGAAAACACAGGGAAAGTTAACCATTACATGACATCACTTCTGCAGTCGGCGGACAATATTCTTGTGCTGTCCTTGTGCTGTCTTTGCACTTTTCAGCAGACACCGACATCCCGGGGAGAAAAGAGGAACATTTGTATGCCGACCATCGGTACGTGTGTACGGGGCTTAAGTAAAAACACCCTACAAATGTTTTGTGTACAATATGGGGTCTTGCTTTAGTGGGAAGAATGCACAGATACCTCTGGCATTGAGAAACCAGAAACTATTAGACAAGAAATTCTATCCAGCTGAGTAAATGTTCCCTGGAGGAGACGGATGAGACTCAGACATAACAATTGTTACTGATCCTTTGCAAATAATCTTGATTGGGCAATGAATGTCTGTGAGGACCTAAGAAGCTTATTGGACGCAATTAATTCATTTTGAGTAATTGGGTGGAAAGTTCATTAAGACTAAGTTTACACATGCAGCAGACCTTGCTTCCCCTCTGAAAAGCATTTAACGGTGACTCACTTTTCAGGGGTGTTTGACAGGTGGAGAGGAGGTAATATGTCACCTTCTCAGATCCTGTTTTAATCCCATAAAGCCCACACTACCAAACCACAACTGCATGCTTTGTCCCCATTGTTGGGCGGTTGAGGTGCAGCCCCATTCAATTAAACTCTCATTCACATTGGAGGCAGGTTTGAAATCGTGAGAGTTCAGCTGAACTTGCACAATATCAAAGCCACGTTTCATTGCGAGTTCGGGGACGATTTGAAAGACATCTGTACGGTTTCTTGCACAAATGTCAATTGAAATCTTCCCCTAAGTCGCCAAAAGTAGTGCAGGAACTACTTTTGAATTTGGACGGGGCTTTTGCCGGTGTTCTGTCACATTTCCCTACTTCCTGTGACGTGGCAGCACCAGACATGACTTTCCTCAGCTGGGGGAGGAGGTGTGCCGCACCGCGCAGGGGCAGAGGGAAAGGGTATGGAAATTTTCCAGCAAGCGCTACGGAGAAGGGGCCACCTAAAGCGCTTGCGCTTAACCGCCCAGCTGCACATCGGGAGACACTGACAAACGGACACTGCGCGTGCGCAGTGTGGGGGTAGGGAATTTAAACGTTTCTAACTGCCAGATTTTCATGATCATTTGACCACTGGCTTACAGTGCTTACTGCAAGATACCTTAAAGATACCTTAAAGCCCGTACACACGATATGAAAATCGGAAGTAAAATTTTGTCCGACGAACGATCTGCCGATTTTTGGATTGTGCTTTGAACAGCCGAATAATGAATTTTCGGACGACAAAAACTGGATGTGCAGGCTATAAAATTATTATCGTACGTCAACACAAGCATAGACTAGCATACAACAAAAAATGGATGAAAGATCGTTCGATAAACTGATCGTGTGTACGAGGCTTTACAAAAGAACAGAATTGATGTAAATGAGTGTATAGTCAAAGAGCTTGTTACAGCTCTAAGTACAACAAACCCTTTATTTACTGCAATAAAATGTGGTGGTCTGCTCTCCTCTGAATTCAAAAATAAACAATATTATAGGGGACATTTTAGGGTAATAGTAGGGTCAGGCGTTTTCTTCTTGCAGCCTAAAAACGCCCCTCCATGTTATTCTATGGCCTCATGCACACACAGACGTTTTCAAGCTGTAAGTGGCCTAAGCGTTTTTCAGCTGCAACAAGAACCCACGGCCTGAGCGTTCTGAGGCCCAGCGTTAGAGCGTTAAAAGCGTTTGACGCTATTTAACGCTACTTAACGTTTTTATCTGCGTTTTACCGCGTCCGGCGTTATTAAGCTGTAGACATTTTTAGAAATGTGATTGGTCACTGTAATGGAGTAAAAACACAGGAAATGCATTTTTACATTTCCCAAGTGTCCTTTGCTCAGCCGTGTGGGTGGGTGTGTCTCTGTGGTCATACAGGAGAGAGGGACAATGGCTGCAGACATAGGTCAGACAGAGCTGATCTCTGCCGTTGAGGCTCATCCTGAGCTGTGGGATGTCTCCCATCCTTTCTACAGCGATAGGATAAAGAAAACCAAAACATGGATGGATATCTCAGAGGCACTTACACCAGGCTGGGACCGATTAAGTACAGCAGAGAAGAAGGAAAGCAGTAAGTTTTTCTGAAATGCATGACTTGTGTGCTGTATAATTACAAAGAATGCATATTAACCTTACTTCACTTTTCTTAGGCAAAATATTCCAAAAGAGGTGGAAGTCCCTCCGTGATCGGGTCAGGAGGGATCTGACTGAGGAGGAAAAGGCGAACACTAGTGGTGCAGCTGCCTCCCACAAAAGACGACACTTCTACCACAATCATCTGGCATTACTGCGTCAAGCTATGATAGACTGCAGTAGAGAGTAAGTTGCACATACTGTATTTACACATAGGGGTGCTCAGAGCATCATTTTCTGTGAATATATTGCTATTCTGCAGCCATTTTTTTTTATATATTTTTCAGGACAACATCTAATATTGCGGACATGACACAGGATGCTAGACAGGAGGTGGTGGAAGTACCGTCTGAAGACAGACCCCCCAGTGCTGCCACTGAAAATAGTGACATGACCATATCAATCCAATCCAGTGGATCTCATGTCTTTGATGAATCCACAATACAGGTTATAGTGTCTGTCTAGTCTGTCTGCCATTCTGTTCTTCATTGTATGTGACAAACTGAACCTTTTTCTTTCTTAACAGGAATCCAGGGACCTAGAATTTCCACTGGAAGATATTCCCGATAGTGGTGTGGCGCGTGGCCGTGGCGAGGTACCTGTCCGTGGCAACGAGGTGTGTGTGCGTGGCCGTGGCCGCAATCAGCGTCAGAGGGGTGGCGGTATTGTCCTTCAAAACGAGGACGGGGTGTTAGCGTTGCTGCAGGAAGGAGCAGTGTGGATGTCTTCCTGGATCCTGGCAACACACACGCCGCCTTCTGCCGCACTGCATACCACATCCTGGAGGACATTGGGGGACCCGAAGAAAAGCTTTGTATGGATTGCGTGCTCGCTATTCTAACCCAATATCGGCATGCTAAACTAAGTGGTGGCCCGCCACCACCAAACGATCCATACAACACTTTTCTTGATCCCCCAATGGCCTCTGGGACCTCAGCAACGCTAACACCCCACTTCCAATACCGCCCCCCTCCGCAACGCCACCTACCTACCTTGTCCCCTCCACAACGCCACCCAACACCTGTCTTGTCCCCGTCCTCCTATTTCCCACCCCACTCCTCCATTGATTATTCCCAACCACCTACCCATTACCCACAGCAAAACTTACCTGGACCCCCTTACCACCATGAGGCTGCGCAAGAACGACTGCTCCAAGCCACCCACTCGCATCCTGATATTAGCTACCCACGTGCCAAATCACCGCGGTCAAGACATGATGATCAGTCAGGATACACATATCAGCATCTGTGATTTTTTTTTTTTTTTTGCGTTTATTGAATAAAAGCCTTTTGTTAAAATGATATTTTGCCTCTTTTTTTTTTTAAGTTGTATGTTGTAAAAGAAGTACATTGGCACAGGCCGGTAAGGGCTGGCACACACTTGCCATATGCAGAAGGAAACCCCCCTCCTTCTTCTGCATGTGGCAAGTGTATGCACATACCAGGGCTGGCACACACTTGCCACATGCAGAAGGAAACCCCCCTCCTTCTTCTGCATGTGGCAAGTGTATGCACAGACCAGGGCTGGCACACACTTGCCACATGCAACATTGAACTGGAACAATGGAAGAATGATAGACATCAAAAGAACTGACATAAATGTTTAATAAAAGCTGTATGTGAAGATATCACAAAGTTTACAAGATGAATGATTTTAGACAAAATTATCCTGCCATGCTACTTCCCCATCAGGCGAGACAAAGAAATCCGCAAACATATCTCTGATGGTCATGACTCGTGCTGTTGTTCGTAAGTCCATAAACTGCACGCGGTGCATGGGGTTACGTGGCTCTGGTTCAATGGTGCTCCTGTCGCTTCTCCTTAGGAAATTGTGCAAAACACAGCAGGCCAGGACAACCTTGATGGCAATGTCAACATCCAGTTGCATACATGACAGCAAAACCCTCCATTTTGCTGAGCACACACCAAACGCACACTCCACAACACGACGAGCACGGCTCAGCCGATAATTGAATATACGTTTGGTATGACTCAGTCCATAGCCACTTTATGGCCTCATCAGATTTTCTGCCAGTCCAAATGCTTCGTCGGCCACCATAACCAATGGCAAGCTTGGTTCCTCTGTACACGGTAGCGGCCTGCTTTTTGGTATGTTGAGTCGTCCTTCGTGTAGCCGACGTCCAAAGGCCGATTCTCGAAAGATGCGGGCATCACCCTGGCTGCCATATGCTCCTACATCAACAGCAAGGAATTGAAGATGGGCATCAGACAATGCCAGGAGTACCACAGAAAAATATTTCTTGTAGTTATAGTATGCAGAGCCGGAATGGGGGGGCTTCTTCACCCTGATGTGTTTTCCATCAAGGGCACCGATACAGTTGGGGAACTGAGTTTTCTCCCAAAACTCGTCGACAACTGCTTCCCACATCTCTTCAGTCGGCTCCGGCATGACCACCTCCTTCAACTCCTCCCATATTGCCGCACATGTTTCCTTAACAATTTTGGCCACCGTGGAGACACCTAGCAGAAAATAGTGGTGTAAGGAGACAAAGCTTTGGCCAGTAGCAAGAAACCTAAAATAAAAATTTAAAGAAAAAATTATTACATATTACATATATATATCTATCTTTCAAAAATACATTGAAAATATGTTTTAACTAGGACCTCACCACCACCTAACCCTCTTAACCATAACCCAAGTACTAACCCTAGACAAAACACCCACAAATTATTTCACTTACCGAAGTGTCACAAGCAGCCTTTCCTCCGGTGACACACTGCTTCGCATGTTCGTGTCCATCCTGAATAGCCTTGGCCTGAGCTTCTCCAGCAGGTCATCGAAAAGCGGAATGGACATACGTGAGAAGTTGTACCACTTGTCCGGATACATGCGGAGTTGGGTGTACATGGTGGTAAAGTACCCAACAGACAGACGCTGCGACATGACAGGATGCACCCAGAACCTTCGCCGTCTGCTCCTCTCATTCTCCTCCTCCAACTGTCTCCTTCTACGCATCCTTCTCAAGATGATGAGCAGGATCGCCTCATCAACCTTCTGCGTAACAGGATCCATGACTCTCCTCTCTCTCTCTCTCTCACCAAAATGGCATGGACACATTGCATTGTCGTTATTTTGGGTGTGGAAAATGGAGGACGACTATTTTTTTAAAAAAACGCTGTTTAGCGCTGACGCGCCTTAACGCAGCTTAACGCTCACATAATTTGACAAACGCTGTTTAACGCGCGTTTTTAACGCCGGTTTTTCCCGGCGTCATAACTAGCTTTGACGTACGTTTTTTCTAACGCCCCGTGTGCATGGGGCCTTAAAGTTATAGACCCTGTAGAGTATGTTCTTGAAGCCAAGAAAAACAGAACTTTTTAGTATGTTCCAATACTTGAGTCTTTGCAGAATTTGTTAGACCAGAATGACCTACTTTACAAAGTGGTCGAAAGTCACAGTTCTCAACAATTAGGAAAAGATATTCAGCAGTACAGTTCAATTCAATATGGTCTGTATTGTAAAGCAAATGATTTCTTCTCAGAGGAGTTGAGGATATCTGTGTGCTTTTATGTTGATGACTTTGAAATTTGCAACCCTCTTGGGACATCATGAAAGAAGCACAAGTTATGTGCAATCTATTGGATTTTGGGTAATGTACCACCAATGTTTCAGGCAGCTTTGCCTTTAATTAATCTAGGAGTTTTGTGCAAAACACAAGATGTGAAGGCATATGGATTTGACAAAATCTTGCAACCTCTATTGCATGATCTCCAAACTTTGGAACAGCAAGGTTTGTTTGTCCACAAGCCAGGAACTTTCCTTAAATGAACAGTACAGTGTGTTGTGGCCGATAATCTTGCTGCTAATTCTATGGCTGGCTTCATTGAGAACTTTTCAGGTGACTACTGTTGTAGATTTTGTACAGCTTCGCGTGCAGATTTTCAGACCAATGAAGTGAGGTCAAGTAAATTTACACTTAGGACTGCAGAAGATCACCAGGTACATGTGAAGCATGCTTCAGAAAAAATGGGTGTTAAAAAAGCATGTGTTTTCAGTGAGAGCCTTAAGTACTTTAATGTTACAACAGGCTACCCTCCTGATCTTGCTCATGATCTTTTTGAAGGCATAGTACCAGTTGAACTGGCGGAGTGCTTTGCTGTATTATTTCAAAGAAGATCTTGTCTCTTGATAAGCTCAATGAGCTTAGTCATGAGTTCCCATATAAGTGGGGTGATAAGATAAATCAACCTCAATTGGTGCCACCGATAGTTGCCAGCAGAAAATCAGTTGGTGGCAATGCACATGAAAATTGGTGCCTGTTAAGGTTACTACCATTGGATTATTGGACATTTGGTGTCTGCAGATGAACCTGTGTATATACACACATTACACAAACACACACACTACATTCACTAATGAAATACTCTCACTGCATCCATTACACACACATATATTGTTGAAAACAAATTCTGACTGGCATATGTATATTTTGTGCATTTACCTTAATAGAATGTTTTTCAAAAAATAAAAATAATAAATATCGGTCGATCCATAGTTTCTTTACATCGCACGGTGGGGCATTTTTCGTTTTACAGTGTGAAAGGGATAGTTTCAGTTAGTGGTTACATATGTTAACTAATTGTTACGTATGGCAGTTAGGGTCGTTTTTATACACTTGTAAAAAAATGATAATTGTGTTCTATTTTTAAAGGTATGGAGACAAAGTACAACAAGATCTTCAAATTCCTCTGTTTTGGAGAATACCCATCCGGGTATAGTAAGACACAGAGGCAGACCTTCAGGCAGACCACTGCTAAATTCACTTTAAAGGGTGAATATCAGAAATACAGTTAATCTTAGTTGTTTGTAAAAATAGGTTTGGAATGAATGTAGCTCTTAACTTTTCACTTTCATTACAGAAGGAGAGCTCTTCGTTGGAAGAAGAAGAATTATTAAAAACGAGGAAGAAGCAAGGAGGCATCATTAGAACGCGATCGGCCATCTCCTCGAGATTCTTCTGGCATGGAATGACTATTGAAATTGATAAATGGGTACACACTAATTATCTTTGTGTTTGGCAATATTAATGAAAGCTGTACACAGGTTAACAACTCATTTCCTATAGATCCAGGAATGTGATTAATGCCAGAAGTTTGGAAAGCCAATGTGTGCTCCGCAGCCGTTACAGTGTATTAAGGTAAATATCTACTATAGTTTTACATACCAAAAATATTAAAACATTGGTTTATTAAAAATTAAATATATTTGTTTTATCAAAATACGTATCTGCTGTCTGGGAGCTTGTCGGAATTGAACAGGTACTTTCCCAAAGACAGTTGCTAGTTTTCAGTACATTTTGATGGCTACGGATTATTTTTCGAAGTGGGTGGAGGCGTCTCCACTGAGAACAAAATGTGCTGCTGAGGTGGGATGCCATATTTGCTCCATGGTCTATCGACATGGTTGTCCCAAGCGAATTCTTTCAGATCAGAGTAGACAATTCATCAATCAAGTATGTGTACTTTCCATTTACTATTGTTTGTACTATTGTTTGTACCGTATTTGCCGGCGTATAAGACAACTGGGCGTATAAGACGATCCCCAACTTTTCAAGTTAAAATATTGCTTTTGGGATATACTCGCCATATAAGACTACCCCCCTTCCGAAGCAAGGCAACACCATTGAAAAACATTTTCTCAGATCTCCTTGACTCCAAGGTACTGTAAGAAAGTGAGATAACCATTCAAACAGCACACTAGGTGCTGCATGGCTCTGTCACAGTGTGCCACATAGCTTTTGGGTACAGATTTTGTTATTGCTAAACTGTGTTATAGTCTATCATTCAGTACAGCTATAAATTAACAAAGTTAGCACCCAAAAGCCATGTAGCACACTGTGACAGAGTAATAAAACAGCTAGTGCTCTGTGTCCTAATGCTAATCATCGTAAGGCACTTTGAGGATTCTACAGTGCGGTACTTAAGACATTAGACATTACAATATCCATTTAGTCCCTACTCACTGTGTGCTGCCAGTGCCATGCTACCCACCGCCATCGGGATTAGTTTTAAATCTCCCGCTCCCTGCGAGTCACCTCACATACCGTAGTCCGAGTATACCGAGTGCATGACAGTCAGATCACTCCGCCGCCAGACAGAACTTCCTGAACATGCGACGCTCCAGTCCCTGCATTGCTCCAATCTCCTCTCTTGAAGGTACCTTGAAAATGATATGCTCGGCGTATAAGACGACCCCCGACTTTTGAGAAGATTTTCCTGGGGTAAAAAGTCGTCTTATACGCCGGCAAATACGGTAATAGTTATTTTGTAATATGTTGGTTTATTAAAATTATATTATTCCTAATTTTTTTTCCCAGCTCAACGACCACATGTGTATTGTTGTTGGAATTGAAAGAAGCATGACAGCAGCATATCACCCAAAGACCAACGGCCTGGATGAAAAGACTAATCATAACATCAAACAGGCAAGTTTAATTCAAGTTTTGTGTTTATTTCTTCTTTTAGTAGAACTTTGCTCCACAGGTTCACTTAAAGAAACACTACATTGTCAGGAATACAAACCTCTTCCTGACACTATAGTGTTAAAGTGTTAAAGAAACATTTTAGGTTACAGGCCACTTCTGCTTACTTGTTACTCACCTTTTTCCAGCTATTAGTGTCTCCTCGCGGGTGGACCCATCCATGCACCGTCTCCTTGGCTGAGATAATCAAATCTGAACATCTCTGGAAACTCAATGCTTTCTCGTATGAAAGAATTGGGAGGCTATTGCACATGCAATTGAAAGCGCAGCACTGCAGAAATCGGCATCTCCTCATGTTGTTTTTGCAGTGCACTTGTTTCTATTGTTGTATGCTGAGAACTATAAATTCTGCATTACTTACAAGAGCGTTGTAAATGTGTTTATCTTGTTTTTCATTTTATTCATTGTAGAGCTATCATAAATTGGTGAATGACAAACAAAATAATTGGGACGTGTATTTGGATGCAACATTATTTTCCATAAGATCGAAGGTCCAAACCACGATCAAATTTTCACGGTTTCTTTTGATGTACAGGAGGGAAGCAGTTTTCCTCACCAAGGTTCCTGTTGAACTGTAGGTGAGTTGTTGCTGTTTTTTCTGTATCACCTACAGTTAAATATTTGCATATAGTATATGTAATGATTTTTTATTATATACAGATCTCGCCTCGTTCTGCTTGCTTTATTCAACATAAGTGGCACATAACTGTCCAAAATTATAACAATGTTATTTGTTGGTTAACTATTATCTGATCAAGTTTTCTGCCATAACCATAGTTAATGATAGTGTGTACATGGAACTAATCAAAATATATATTGTTATTCATAAACATTGTATCTTGAAAATTATCAGTTCTGTTTTCCGTTAATAGCTGTATGACTGTACAAAAAAAGGTACTTTTTATTTATCTTTACAACATTTCAATCATACTTTTGTAGCACCCCCCTAGGTAGGTGCTAGGTAAAAGCATCTTATGCTCCTTCTCTTATCAGGGGAGCCTGATCTATTAGGTTGCCTGTTGCATGTTCCCAGGTGTAATTCCCTGGGTCTGAGGGAGTGTCCCCACTGCATCCAATAAGGGAGCTTGTTGGACAGTGGAGAAAAGCCAGTGACACATTAGCTTTTATGGGAGTCCCAGTGGGGTAGGGACATATGACAGGGCGTCTTTGGTGGGAAGCAGATAAGGATGCCAACCGTTCTGTAAAATACGGAATCGTCCCGTATTTTAAACAGACAAGTGCTGTTCCGTATCAAACTGATACGGAACGCACGTTGTTCCGTATTCCGTGGTACCTTATTGGTGTTTGTCACTTTCATCATGTAGTGACTGTGCGTCCCCTCCCCTCCGCCTTCTGACCAATTCCGCAAAGCCGCGCCGATGATGTCGTGACGTCACAACATAACCCCTCCCTGCATTCCCCGCCCGGCGCCCGCGGTACCAAGAAGAAGAAGAAAGAAAACAAAGAAGAAAGAGAACTAGCTGCTGCTGCAAGAAAGCGAGCAGAGCACAAGAGAAAAAAAAGTAAGCAGAAGAGAGAAAAGGGGAGAAGAGCAGAGGAAAGGGGAAGGTTGAGCAAAAAAAAAGGATATTAGGCAAAGCAGCAGATAAGAGGAAGGAGAGCATCCCATCAGGAGAGCAAATAAAATGGGAATAAGAGACAACAAAATGGGACGGAGAGCAGAAAAATGGGGAAGAGGAACAGAGGGAGGAGAGCAAAGGGAAGGAGAGCAGAGAAAAGGGAAGGAGATTTAAAAAAGGGGAAGAGGAGCAGAGAAAAGGGATAAGAGAGCAAAGAAAATGGAAGGACAGCAGAAGGAGCAAAGAAAAGGGGAAGGAGAGCAGAGAAAAGGGGAAGGAGAGCAAAGAGAAAAGGGGAAGGAGAGCAAAGAGAAAAGGGGAAGGAGAGCAAAGAGAAAAGGGGAAGGAGAGCAAAAAAAAGGGGAAGGAGAGCAGAGAAAAGGGGAATGAGAGCAAAGAGAAAAGGGGAAGTAGAGCAAAGAGAAAAGGGGGAGGAGAGCAAAGAGAAAAGGGGAAGGAGAGCAAAGAGAAAAGGGGAAGGAGAGCAAAGAGAAAAGGGGAAGGAGAGCAAAGAGAAAGGAGAGCAAAGAGAAAAGGGGAAGGAGAGCAAAGAGAAAAGAGAAAGGAGAGCAAAGAGAAAAGGGAAAGCAGAGCAAAGAGAAAAGGGAAAGGAGAGCAAAGAGAAAAGGGAAAGGAGAGCAAAGAGAAAAGGAGAAGGAGAGCAAAGAGAAAAGGGGAAGGAGAGCAAAGAGAAAAGGGGAAGGAGAGAAAAGGGGAAGGAGAGCAAAGAGAAAAGGGAAAGGAGAGCAAAGAGAAAAGGAGAAGGAGAGCAAAGAGAAAAGGGGAAGGAGAGCAAAGAGAAAAGGGGAAGGAGAGCAAAGAGAAAAGGGGAAGGAGAGCAAAGAGAAAAGGGGAAGGAGAGCAAAGAGAAAAGGGGAAGGAGAGCAAAGAGAAAAGGGGAAGGAGAGCAAAGAGAAAAGGGGAAGGAGAGCAAAGAGAAAAGGGGAAGGAGAGCAAAGAAAAGGGAAATGAGAGCAGAGAAAAGAGAAGGAGAGCAAAAAATGGGGAAGAGGAGCAGAGAAAAGGGATAGGAGAGCAAAGAAAAGGGGAATAAGAGCAGAGAAAAGGGAAGGATAGCAATAAAAAGGGGAAGGCGAGCAAAGAAAACAGAAGGAGAGCAAAGAAAACAAAAGGAGAGCAAAAAAAAGGGAAAGTGCAAAGAAAACAGAAGGAGAGCAAAGAAAAGGGGAAGGAGAGCAGAAGGAGAGGAAAAAAAGGGGGGGGGGGGGGAGTAGCAGATAAAATGGTAAGGAAAGCAAAGAAAAAGTTATGGAAGTATAATTATATAAAGATATTTGCAATACACTTCCTTAAAACATTCCCCACCCCGTTCCTTATCAGAAAGTTGGCAACACTGTCGATGACAACAAGTGACAACAGCGAGAATTTTAAAAATGACTACCTCCGAGCAGCCAGCAAAAAAGAAAAGAGCACAAAAATACAGAATTGAATGGGAAAATGACTACCCGTGGCTGGAATGCGTGAGGGACAATGAATACAAGGCCAATTGTACCATATGCCGTCACGTTTTTTCTGTTTGTCACGGCGGAGTGTGTGATATTAAGCAGCACGCATCAGGAGATAATCACAAGAGGAGCGAGAGGCTGCAGGGACAGAGGGAACAATGTTGAGGTTCCTTGTCCGTCAGACATCTCCAGAGGCTGATATGGTAGACTATGTAATTATGTGAATTTTTAAAACTCAAATATAGTTGATAGGAATATTAAAAGAGATAGTACAAGTTTAGTCTAACATTCCATCCATATACTGTACATCTACCCAGTGTTCCCCCTTGTGTTCCTGTCCCACTCCCTCATAATGTGTCAATCATTTCTGAATCCTGATGGGTTTCTTAATATGGTACCCTGGCCTGGAGGAGGGAAATAATTATAGATTTAGATAGCTCAAGGTTTAAAAAAGGGGGTTCAAAGATTAGCAAAGTTTATTCAAATGACACTTGAAATTTGTTTTTGACACTTTAAAATCTATTTTCTTTATCTATTTTTTATTTTTATTATTTCGTCACAAAGCATAGGCTTACAAATGGTATATCTCTTTCTTTAGGTCACTGCTGCTGAGCTAGCACATGTATATCATACAGTGAACCACAATTTGAGCTACAACAGTTCTGACTGTGGGCTTAAGCTCTGTCACCGAACACTGAGCGATTCTAATATTGTCAAGAAGATGTCCTGTGGGAGAACAAAAGCAGAGGCACTCGTCACAGAAGTCCTTGCCCCAAAGGCAGTACAGGAGGTGATCAACAAATTAAAAAGTGCTGAGAATCCACCTCCATTCTCTATTCAAACTGATGCACCAAACAAGGGCAATCGCAAGATGTTTCTTCCCTTGGCTGTACAGTTTTTTACTGCAGAGAGCGGGGTCATGAACAAGTTGATAGATTTTGTTGAAAATCCAGATGAATCTGCAGAGGGAATAGTCACTACAATTCAGAGCTCTCTTGAAAACCTGGGCCTGACTTTGGATCATGTGTCTGCATTCAGTGCAGATAATACAAATGTCAATTATGGAATCCACAATTCAGTATTCTCAAAATTAAAAAGTTCGAACAGTGATCTCTTCAGAGGCAACTGCCATGCGCATATTGTACATAAAACCATAAAGTATGCCCTGGATCAACTCTCAGTCGACAAAGAAAATGTAGTTCTGAAGGTCTACAGTTTCTTTTCCATCTCTGCAAAAAGGAGAGAGTCCCTGAAGGAGTTTTGTGCCTTTTGTGATGTCGAGTGAAGTTATGCGCCATGTGGTGACCAGATGGCTGTCACTCAACCCTGCAATCAGTCGCTGCTCCAGAGCTGGACTGCTCTCAAGTCCTATTTCATTAGCATGGGTGTTGACTGTCCAAGGCACCTGCAAACATTGCTGAAATTAACATGTGATGCTGCTGGCGTTGAGGACAACAAGCCTGATCTTGTGGAGGTGTATCTCCTCTTTTGTAACAACATCCTGACCCTCTTTGAAGAAGTGGTCAAAAAGCTGGAGAAGAATGACACCACATCAGCTGACCTCTATGCCATCATGCACTCTTTTCTGACAAAACTATCTCAGAGAAGAGATGATGGGTTCTATGGCTACCTAACTAAACAAAAGCTTCAGCGCCTTTCTCCACCTGATGCTGATGTTGCCAGACAGGAGTTTGCAGCCTTCTTAAACACTGCCATTATGTACATACAAAAATGGTTCAATTTTTCAGAAGACAACTGGCTTTTCCATCTACAGCCCCTCTCTGGGAGTATCTCTTATGATGACATGGAGAAGATCATTGAGCAGCTTCACCTGGATAGAAGGCAAAACATCTCCGTGGATATGCTTTATGATGAGTGTATTACTGCCAACAACATTCTAAAGCATCTCAAAGAGCATGAGGACTGGGTGTCCAAGGGAACAGCAGAGAAGTGGATGGCAGTTCTACAGGCAGCTGATCTCCCAAACATCCTTGCTGTGGTGTCCTTTGTCCTCAGCATCCCATCTTCCACTGGGTATGTGGAGAAGGTGTTCTCGGCAATGAAAAATAAATGGTCAGATGTACGAAACAAATGTTCAGTTGGACTAATAAAAAGTGAGCTGATCATCGCTCTGAATTATGAGATGTCTTGTACAGACTTCTACAGTGCAGCTCTACAGGACAAACAACTACTCGCTGCTGCAAGAAATCAAAAAAAGTACACATGGAAAAAATAGCGGCACAATGTGCTTAAAGCGGTAGTATCCCGCTTTTTGACACTTTTACCTACAGGTAAGCCTATAATAAGGCTTACCTGTAGGTACAAATAATATCTCCTAAACCGGCACGGTTTAGGAGATATTTACAGTGCATGCAGCCGCTCGCGCGAGCGGCGCATGCGCTCTGAAGGTCCGGGGGACCTTCAATTAAGTTGCCGGGAGCTTGCCGGAAAAATCACTCCCGCGCGCATGCGCGGGAGTGACGTCATCGCGGCTCCGGCCAATCATCGCGCCGGAGCCGTCTCTTCTGGCCAATCAGCGCGCCGGAGCCGCCGAACCCGGAAGAGACGACGAGGGACCATGGCAGCGCCCGCAGCGATGTCCGGGGGTCCGTGTCGGGCTTCGTTTTAAGGTAAGTTACACATAATGGGCTAGTATGCGATGCATACTAGCTCATTATGCCTTTGTCTTGCAGGTTTTTTTTTTTTATTTTTTTTTTTATAGAGTTTACAACCGCTTTAATCTGTTTCTGTGATATTTTCCATGTGCATACATACGGGTGTTTGTATTGCTTGAATGCAGTATTTGAGTGCAATATTTTATATTTTCTTTATTAGCTGTTTTTTATGTGTTATTGTTTTCCATAAAAAGTTATGGAAGTATAATTATATAAAGATATTTGCACTACACTTCCTTAAAATGTTGTCTTATTTTTTGCACTGGAAAAAACATCCCCCGCCACGCCCCCGCCCCACCCCCTCCCCCGTTCCTTATTTCCATTTCAGAAAGTTGGTAACCCTAGAAGCAGAGTCCCAGGAGGAGGCTGACGGTTGTCGCTTCTCCTGCTGTATGAGGAAAGTGATCATAGGTAGTCGGCCTAGTGAACCAGGTGTGGAGCTGCATTGCAGAAGATCAAGTAAAGCTGACAGTGTCTTTCGGGAAAAACAGTGTCCGTGAGTACCAGGGGACTTGCCAAAAGGTCTGTCTAGGAAAGGGGACCACTCCAGTGAAGTCAGAGGATCAAGGGGTCAGCTCACACAGAGTGTCAGAGTAAAGGGGGTGCCGTGTAGAACCCTGAAGAATAGGGACAAAGGGGGTGCCGTGTAGAACCCGAAAGAGTGATTCACAATACAGTGCAGTTCATTTAATTCTATAGTGGCAAGGTGAAGCAGCAGCCTTGCCGCATCCATTGTTAACCAGAAGTCCCAGCAATTGTGCATAGTTATCCAGTTGGAGTATCCCACTCATCCCTTCTCCCATCCCAGTTCTCAAATAAAACAACAAAAACCAAAACCCCTGGACTGTTTTCTGACTGAGCAAAGCACTTAGAATATGCTCAATTTTGGTGTCTCTGTATACATATTAAAAACTTTCTGGGGGGCGTGGTCGGGATGTGAAGCTGAGCGGTCGCACTGTGCCTGAGCTCCGCTCCTACCGCTATCCTGAACCTGTTCCAGCATGCTTAAATCTCCTCTCGGCACCCCTTACCTAACACCCTGGGTTCCAGACGTCGGTACGGTACCCCGCGGGCTCCTCCGCTGCCACCCCGAAAAAGCTGCGATCCGGGAAGAAATCCAGCTCTTCCTCTCCTCGAGGTCCCGCGGCGGCCATCTTGGTGCCGCGGCCTGCTTCTCCCACGATGTCCACCGGCACTCGGCGGACACCGGTGGCTCGGCGGATCCGTCTCCCTCCGACATCCTGGAGGCCATTAAAGCCTGCAAAGATGCCCTCACGGTGAAGATGGATTACATGGCAACAGACATTAGCCTCATCCGCCATGATCTGGACAAGTTCCGGGCCAGGATGACAGATTCTCCTGCTTCTCCACGACCTACAAGACTTCCTCACCTCCCTTGCGGGGGGGGGGGGGTCCTCACCTCCCCGGAGGAGATCTTGGGGGCCTTTCAGGAGTTTTACTCTAAGTTGTATTCTACTACTCTCCCCCCTGATTTCCGCCCGGGGGACTTGTGTCGGCTCCTGGACCCGGTGGCGTTGGGGTGGCTGTTGGATTCGGAGCGCTCCGACATGGTCCGGCCGGTTACGGAGGAGGAGTTTCGGGTTGTAATTCAGTCTATCCCGGGTGGTAAGGCCCCTGGCCCTGACGGGCTACCCATTGAATTTTATAAAACCCACTCGGGGATCCTGGCCCCCCTTTTGGCCGCCTTGTACAATGACTGCCTTGCGATGGGCTCCCTCCCGCAGTCTATGGCCGAGGCTCACATCATTTTGATCCATAAACCACCCAAGGACCCCAAATTATGTGCCTCTTATAGGCCCACAGCCTTGCTTAATAATGACCAAAAATTTTACCAAAAATTCTTGCCTCCAGGCTTCGCCCTATCCTCCCCTCCGTTGTTGACCAGGACCAAACGGGTTTCATGGCCCGCAGGTCTACCGATATTAACCTCCGCAGGCTGTACACAAATCTACAGGCTCCCCACTCTAATGCTCGGGCCAGGGTTGTCGCCTCTTTGGACATTGAAAAGGCATTTGATTCTGTCGAGTGGCTCTTCTTGTGGGAGGTGCTCCGCAGGATGGGCTTTCCCCTTCTCTTTATCTCCTGGTTGCAAACCATCTACAAGTCCCCGGAGGCCGCCATCCACCTTGGCGGCAGGCTGTCTGCCCGGTTCTGGTTGTCCCGAGGCACGCGGCAGGGGTGCCCTCTCTCTCCAGCCCTGTTTGCTATTGCCATGGAGCCGCTGGCCGAGGCGCTCCGGATCTCCCCGGAGGTCCGGGGGTTGCGGGTGGCATGGCTGGAGGAGAGGGTGGCACTGTACGCGGATGACCTCCTGCTATTCCTCCAGGATGCGGGGCCCTCCCTACAGGGGGCTCTCCTCATCCTGGACGGCTTTTCTCGGGTGACGGGCCTGTGGGTCAATTGGTCCAAGTCCCTACTACTAGCCATAGATGATGGGACCAAAAGTAGTGCCCCAGCGGATTTGTCCTTGCAATGGGTGGACAGCTTTGTGTATCTGGGGGTGCGGGTATCTAGACAACCTTCTGATTTTATTTCCCTTAATCTGGACCCGGTGGTGAGGGAGATTAGGACCAGGCTGAAGGCGTGGGAGAATCTTCCCCTTTCCTTGTTAGGGCGTATTAATCTGATTAAAATGAAACTTCTTCCTAAACTTACGTATTTATTTCGCCATTCCCCTCAATGGATTCCCAAGGTGTTTTTCACAAATCTGAATACACTCTTTTCCTCATTTTTGTGGGGCTCCCGCCCCCCCCCCCCGAATTAAATTTTCCATGCTGATGCGCCCCCTTTCACAGGGGGGCTTGGCCTTTCCGGACTGCCATAAATATTTTTTGTCCTGCCAGTTGGTCACGGTGGCGTGGTGGCTGACTCCAGATGCCTCTAACTCGGCGGTGGTGGTGGAGGCGGCGGTTCTTGGGTCTATGGAGGCGCTTTCTCACCTTTTGTTTAGGGGCCCTAGGGCCCCTTATCAGTTGACTTCCTCCATGCGCAAGACACTCCGAGCCTGGCGGCAGGGCCTGGCTCTAGAGTCGTACCCGGACACCGCCGTCTCCCCCCAGCAGCCCCTCTGGATCAATCCCACATTGCCTCACCTATTTTCCCTCCCTGATCCAGCAGGCTGGACGAAATATGGCGTAAAACGAATATTGGATCTGTCCTCGGATCTCACCCTTCCCGCATTTGACCAATTGATTGCCTCTAGAGGCGTGCCCCCCTCCCACCTTTTCAGGTATTTGCAGTTGTCCCACGCCTTCAGAGCTCAGTTTCCGCGAGGAGTGGCGCAGGTGGTGCAGTCGGACCTGGAAAGGGTTCTCCGGTTCGATTGCTCCGAGCGTGCCGCCTCGGTGCTGTACATCCATCTCCTCCGGGTCTTTTCTCCAGGGCTCTCGGGCCTCCACTCTCGGTGGGCCCGGGATGTTCCGGACTTGGATGCGGAGGACTGGTTGCAGATTTGGGACACCCCCTTCAGGATCCTGGTCTCACTCAGGGATAGGATGATCCAATACAGAATTGTCCACAGGACTTCTCACTCCTTATCGGTTGCACAAGATGAGCATCTCCCATTCCCCGGACTGTTGGCGCTGTGGCCACTCCCCGGGTGATTTCATGCATATCTTCTGGGCCTGCCCAACTACTGTACCCTGCTGGCTAAGAGTGTTTGAGGTAGCCAACGCAGTGCTGGGGACCTCTTTTGATCCCACGCCTGCGGTGGCGCTATTGGGCCTTCTTGACGATCTGCTCCCTAGGGTGGCGGACCGCACCTTGATGGGTCTCCTTTTCTTTTATGCTCGGAAGAATATTGTCTTACACTGGAAACAGCAGTCTCCCCCATCGTTCCAGCGGTGGAGGACGCTGGTGGACTCAGTGATCCCACTTTATCGAGACACCTATCAGCATAGGGGGTGCCCCAAGAAACATGACAGGGTATGGGCCCGTTGGCTCTCGGACTCCACCTCTGAGGTGCTGGCCATGGTGGGGGTTTCGGCCGCTACTGCCTCCCGATAGTTTTTCTGTCTGCCTCCCTGCCAGTATTTATGATCCGCTCTTTAATGTACAAATATGTGCCTTACTGAGTGTTTTCACCTGCTTGATGCCAATTGCATTTCATGTTATGTACCCCTGCGTGGGTGACCTTTTACTTTGTATAATGTCATCTTGTGCTTGTGGGTGACCCCTTGCACCTTGTTGTTTTATTTTTTGTTTGTTGGTTTGTGTGTTGCAATAATAAAAAAGATTTTCAAAAAAAAAAAACTCTCTTTTTTTCACAGCTTTGGAACATAATTCTTCCAGAGGAGGAGACTTATGTTTCCTTTTTAAATGAGAAGAAAACATCCATGGAGGAGATGAAGGAAACAACGGAGGAAAACATTGAAAAATCACAAGAAAAACAGAAGATGATGCATGCTAAGAAGGTGTTGAAGAAACACAAAGGATGTAGTGTACAGTGTTGGCAATGAGGTCCTTCTTTACAATATGAGGAAGCATTGTAGAAAAGGAGGAAGGATAGAGCCGGACTTCTCTGGTCCTTACATTATTAAGGAGGTGTGTGGCAAGGTGGTGAAACTGGCAAATTCTGACGGGGTTACACTTAACTTAAGAATAAGATCAATGTCGACCACATCAAGCCGTACAGAAGAAGTGAGGAAAGCAAAGCCCACAGGCAGGAAGGTGATGTTGAATTGCCTGAGGAAATCAGCACCTGCGTGTCCTCCGTACCACAAAGGGCCTCTGTCATCTGCTGCACCGAAAAAGGAGAGCACTAGCTCAAAAGTCACTGAACAGCTCCCTCCAGCCTTGCACTGGCTAAGGTAGCTCCTTGTAAATACTTGTGCTGAGCAACTCTTAACTTTGTACACTTCACACTGTACACTGACTCTTCAGGGCCCAAACTGCAGGTACCCCCTCTAATACTTCAGGGTCCTCTGACCAGGCACCCCATTTAACAGCTAGCTGACTCCTGGATCCCTAGAACCTTCTCTGAAGTGGTCCCCTCTGACGCTAGGCAGACCCCCCAGGGGCAGTCCACAGTACTCACGACCTTTGTAGGCTTTCCTGGAACTGGACCCTTCTCTCTCTCCATTGGTTCTCTGCAAACTGTATCCCCTCCACAGCTCAGCACTCTCTGGATCTCAAGCAGCCACCTGAGACACCCGCTTCCTTTGACAGGAGGAGAGACAGCCGTACTCTCCCTCCCGGGACTCTGCTTCCCGCAAAAGACGCTGCATCATGCATTCCTTCAGGACTTATACCGACTCCCAGAATCCTCTGCGGCAGAATCTACCTACTGGGGTAGATACAGGACTGAGTGTGTTTCTGATTGGGTTTCCTCCACTGTCTAGTGAGAATCTTCTCATGGAGCCAGTGGGGAGACTCCCCTCTCAGCAGACACAGCTGTTAGGCAGTCAAGGCCTACTATACTTTTACCTAGCACCTACCTTGTAGGGTGCTACATACAGTGCCTTGCGAAAGTATTCGGCCCCCTTGAACTTTGCGACCTTTTGCCACATTTCAGGCTTCAAACATAAATAGAATCCACCTGTGTGTAATCAAGTCTCCGTAAAAATGCACCTGCACTGTGATAGTCTCAGAGGTCCGTTTAAAGCGCAGAGAGCATCATGAAGAACAAGGAACACACCAGGCAGGTCCGAGATACTGTTGTGGAGAAGTTTAAAGCCGGATTTGGATACAAAAAGATTTTCCAAGCTTTAAACATCCCAAGGAGCACTGTGCAAGCGATAATATTGAAATGGAAGGAGTATCAGACCACTGTAAATCTACGAAGACCTGGCAGTTCTCTAAACTTTCAGCTCATACAAGGAGAAGACTGATCAGAGATGCAGCCAAGAGGCCCATGATCACTCTGGATGAACTGCAGAGATCTACAGCTGAGGTGGGAGACTCTGTCCATAGGACAACAATCAGTCCAAGAGAGTGGCAAGAAGAAAGCCATTTATTAAAGATATTCATAAAAAGTGTAGTTTAAAGTTTGCCACAAGCCACCTGGGAGACACACCAAACATGTGGAAGAAGGTGCTCTGGTCAGATGAAACCAAAATCGAACTTTTTGGCAACAATGCAAAACATTATGTTTGGCGTAAAAGCAACACAGCTCATCACCCTGAACACACCATCCCCACTGTCAAACATGGTGATGGCAACATCATGGTTTGGGCCTGCTTTTCTTCAGCAGGGACAGGGAAGATGGTTAAAATTGATGGGAAGATGGATGGAGCCAAATACAGGACCATTCTGGAAGAAAACCTGATGGAGTCTGCAAAAGACCTGAGACTGGGATGGAGATTTGTCTTCCAACAAGACAATGATCCAAAACATAAAGCAAAATCTACAATGGAATGGTTCACAAATAAACATATCCAGGTGTTAGAATGGCCAAGTAAATAAAAGTCCAGACCTGAATCCAATCGAGAATATGTGGAAAGAACTGAAAACTGCTGTTCACAAACGTTCTCCATCCAACCTCACTGAGCTCAAGCTGTTTTGTAAGGAGGAATGGGCAAAAATTTCAGTCTCTCGATGTGCAAAACTGATAGAGACATACCTCAAGTGACTTACAGCTGTAATCGCAGCAAAAGGTGGCGCTACAAAGTATTAACTTAAGGGGGCTGAATAATTTTGCACGCCCAATTTTTCCATTTTTTGTTTGTTAAAAAAGTTTGAAATAAATAAATTTCGTACCACTTCATGATTGTGTCCTACTTATTGTTGATTCTTCACAAAAAAATTGTTTTATATCTTTATGTTTGAAGCCTGAAATGTGGCAAAAGGTTGAAAAGTTCAAGGGGGCCGAATACTGTATATATCTAATAAATAAATATTTTTTTTTTTATGCAGGTGATTGATGCATACATTCATCATCTGATTGTGAAGCATCTGATAGCATCAGGCAAGTGTGAATTAAGTTCATTCTTGTGTTAGGTTTCTTGTGTTGTTATTTTGCATTATAACTTTTAATCTATTGAAACAGGAACCTGTTCGACAGTTTGATGCTGTCCTGTCATCTTTATTATTTTACGGTGCAATAGAAAAGCTTGGAAAGGTTAGTGACTTGTTATACATATTAAATATATATATTTATAATACATTAATTACCAATTTGGCTTTCTACCTTTTCTTCAGATAAAGTTTCCAGTCGAAGATCTCTGGTTATGCCCTGTGAACGTTGGAGCTCACTGGATTTTATTGGTATTTACTATACTTGTGTGATTTCCTGATATATTTTTTAGGTTGTCATCATGTCCAAGAAGGTCGTTGCATTGGTGGTTCCGATGGGAAATGAAAACAGCAATGTTTCAAAAGTGCAACGGAACTGGAAGTAAGTGTGCGTCTGTAAACAGTTTTAACTTGGTACAAGCTTCAATTAAAAAGTTATTCATTTTTTTTTTTAAGATATATTTTTTAATGTTTTTTTTTTTTTTATTACTAGTATCTTCTTGAGGATGTACAAGCCAGAAGAACAGGCAGCAAAATGGAGCACATGGATAATGTATCACAGCAACCAGCATGATTCCAGTAGCATACCTCCCAACAGTCCCGGATTGAGCGGGACTTTCCCGCATTTACACCTCTGTCCCGCTGTATAGAGGCTTTGTCCCGCATTATTCTGTTGATTATATCCACACTTCTAGCTCAGAAGGACCTGTAGCAGTGTGTACATGCAGCAGAGCCAGGGATTGGTGAGAAAGTTGGCTGGGTGTGCACTTTGCAGCTTCAATGAGAGACTGTACCCGTCAAATCCAAGATGTGATGTCGGGGATGGGCGGGACTGCTACCAACACCCGCCCCCTTTGTCAAGCAACAAGTGCATAGAGAACGGGGGCCAGGGAAATGGTGCCACGCCTTCTGTAATTGAAAGTGAAAGAAGAGAAGCTCTCCCACGGCTCCTTCAACAGCCTCCATATAAGGTAATGACTCACAGGGCTGGGACAAGGCTGGTGGGGAGCAGTAGAGAAAAAGTATTGTTATAGGGGGGGCGTTGTCTGCCTTGGGTAGCCACACCACCAAGCTGATATCTCTGCTTTCTGCCTGGCTCCTGTTATAGGATCTGAGATACAGTCTGGGAGGTGCAGGCACCTGGCTAGGGGTTGGTTGAGGCGGTGGGGAGATCGAGGTCATCCTAACAACAGGAGCCCGGGAGAGTGGCAATCTCCCATGCTGCTGAGGTGTGTGAATTTAGTGGGGAGGAGGGAGTTCTGTACGCTGTGGAAGACTAAGGGGTAGGTGGGGGGGGCTGAGTGTGTTGGGGGACAGACTGCTGCCTTCCATCTAATGTGCCATGCTGTCTGAGCCATCTAATGTTCTATGTTGTCTGTGCCAATATGATGTGCCATGCTGTCTGTGCCATTTGATGTGCCATGCTGTCTGTGACATTTAATGTGCCATGCTGTCTGTGACATTTAATGTGCCATGCTGTCTGTGACATTTAATGTGCCATGTTGTCTGTGCGTTCTAATGTGCCATGCTGTCTGTGCCTTCTTATGTGCCATGCGTTGCTGTCTGTGTCTTTCATGTAACGTGCCATGTTGTGCCTTCCATGTAATGTGCATTGTGTGCAAGTGTCCCTCATTCTCAAGTTCGAAAGTTGGGAGGTATGCAGTAGCTGTAGAGTTTTAATCTTGATGGTAAAAAGTTTTCTAACATAGTAATAGCCAGTGATAACAAATGTGAACTGCGGTTACAAATGTGAATTGTTATTTTACAGTTTGCCAAGGAGTTCCTACGAACAAGAACAATCTCTGAAGTGAAGACATCTGTGGAATATACAATGGATGCACGACTGGAAATAGCTTGTGCCCTACTCCAGTATAAAGGTCAGGTCTATCACACAATGCATGAAAGCTTTGTCTTGAAAAGTTGTCTTCATACTCAAAATCCACACAGATTAAATCATTGTGCCTAAAACATGTGTTTTATTATTAATTCACTCCAAAAACACTACATGTGAAAATACACATTCACTTACATTTTAACATTCTGCACCATAATGTAACATACATTGGTTTTAATTCTTTTTGTAGGTGCTGTATGAGTCCCATCAGGATGGCCCCACATTTTGGAATAGAAGGATTGTTTAATTATTAGACCATTCCATTTATACTTTTATTGTATTTGAGAGGTTCCTGTGTGCAGAATATTTTAGAGATTTCAGTAAGACAGACAAACGTTATCCCATATCCCTTGTACTTTTCATCATCTCCTAGTCTTCATTTTCAGTCCCATCCGTTCCTTTTATGCTGTATTCACTCTAAGGGTCCTTTCACACGGGTGTTCCGTATGTCCGGACAAAGCCTATATGCTGATGATGCCCTTTATTCCTTTCAGATCCCTCGGTCTTATTACCAAAGCTTCTAATTATCTTAGATAATTTTGCGGGCGTCTCTGGCCTAGGGGTAAATGTAACAAAGACAATAACACTCCCTAAAAAAATTCCCCGATTTGAAACTTACACACATAAAAGATGCATACCCCTTTGCTTGGTCGACAGATAAAATTTCATACCTGGGCATAAAACTTTCTAAAGATTATAAACTTTTATTTGAATACAATATTCCCCCTTTTATTCTCAAAGGTACGTAGTACTTTAACAATCTGGTCCTCATACCCCTTATCCTTTCTTGGCAAAATCACAGCAACTAAGATGAATATTCTCCCTAAATTTGTCTACCTGTTTAGAGCCCTCCCCATATCAATCACTAAGGCATATGTTGCCAAAATCCAATCCTCAATCAACAGATTTATTTGGAACAACAAAAGGCCCAGATGTGCTCAAAACATCTTATATCAACCACATAACTTGGGGGGATTGGGCGTACCAAATATATGGACATACTATATAAGTAGCTGACTCTCACAGGTGGCTCAATGGCATATACTGGAGGGAGCGGCACCATGGGTTTGCTTTGAGAGAAGCTCTTTGATTCCTTATAACTTGACGAGTTTGTTGTGGAACAAAGCTATTCCTCTTAGACATATCTCGAACCGTAACAGGATAATATCAGACACATTGAAGGTGTGGGGAAAGGTGGGAGGTTATGAAACTATACCCTCAGACCCTCCCTTTGGTGCCTCTTTTCTGGGCGACCCCAGGCTAAAGGAGTAATTTTTGAGTCCAGAAAGGTTTCTCTGGTGGCAAGTTAACGACCTGCATAGGATTATAGATCTTTATGATGGAGGAGTCTTCCATACCTTTGAAAAGATAACAATCACATAAGAGCCCGATCTCTGAAAAACCTAACTATGAAATATTCAAAACATTTTTTGACAAATATTTTACCCGCCCATCTAACAATTCTCTAGGGGTAGTTGAACATGTATGTCTGGTGGACCCTATGGGAAGAGGCTCAATTTCCAGATAATATTTAAACTTTATCTCACGAAACCCAAAATTAAAATTACAATATATGACAAATTGGGAAGCTGATTTACAAATAACATTTTCAACCGGGGAATGGTCAATGTGCCAGAACTTACGCAAATCTACTAAATCTATAAGTGTTAGAGAAACAGCTATAAAGGTTTTCACTCGTTGGTACTATACACCGGTACAATTGAACAAATTTTTCCCAGAGGTCCCACCCACATGCTTCAGAGGATGTGGAGAAGTAGGTTCATTGAAACACATATTTTGGGAATGCAGTAAGATTGCCCATACTTGGTCAGAAATTTTCTCCTTAACAGAGAAGTTACCAAATAAAAAAATAGTTCTTTTGCCACAACATTGCCTATTATTCCAAACTATCCCAGAAATATCTACTCACCAGACTGATTACACACTATCTGTATTGCAGTGATGTGGACTGTAGCTAATAATGGAAAAATACATAAGTCCCCATTTCCCAAGTATTGAGTAGGATTGAGGAGATTAGATCAATGGAATACATTCCCCACACTATCACCAACTCTAAAAAAATATTTGACCATAAATGGACACCATGGTACTTACATAAATGTTCTCTCATTACATGAAACTACTCACATTGTTCAAGATCTAATACACACTCTTAATACGCTACAAATATTTTTGATATATGCCTTTGTTATTCGTTCTGGAATGACTGATGTTAGCCCCTCCTTTAGAGGCGTGGGAGGGAATGACATCACGAAAAATGTTCTTTATTTTCTTGTTTTTTATTCTTATTATGTTAAAAAAATTTCTGTTCAGAAACAAATTCTATTTTTATAATGTTATATTTCTGAAGTTGATACATGTATGTATAAAAATTCCAGATTAACCTTTACATTGTATGTGTTTATACAATTTTGTATCTGAAATACCTTTAATAAACGTTTTTAAACAAAAAAAAAATAAATGACATTTATTGTTTTTTAAAGAGTGACACATAAAACAAAGGGTGTTATTGTTGTGGTAGTGCAAAAATTAAGTATGCTTGCAAGAGGCCTTATGTACTACTGCTGCCACTTTATTTAGAATTAAAGACATATAGTTTTGTATACTTCTAAACCGCCGTAAATGATGTGCAACATAACTAAACTTGCATTTTTATCTTTGTAGGAACCATAGTGGACAAATTTACATTCCCTGATTTCCTTCCAAAATTCATTGAGCTGTACAGGCAGATGCCCTGCTTGTGGAAGATAAAATCCAAAGAATACTCAGACCGGAATAAAAGGCATGAGGCCCTAGTGAAACTTGTTGAATTTTGCAAAACCATTTCTATGTCTGCGGACATGAATTATGTCCGTAAAAAAATTGCAAATCTGAGAACTGTTTTCAAACCGGAACTCAACAAGATGGTTGATTCACAAAAATCTGGAGCAGGAGCAGATGACATATGACATATACATTCCCAGACTGTGGTACTTTGAAAGTCTGCGGTTCCTCACAGAACAGGAGGATGCCAGATCGTCCATGTGTACACTGTCTTCTACCTGCAGTAGTATACCATCTACATCAGCAGCTTTGGACAACTCTATGTCTCCCGAAAACCTGTCTGAGAGCACAGAGGACACACCACACACATAAAGGTATTAACCTTCTTAATCCTATAACTAATCCGTGCATGCTAGGTTTTCAGGTACAATTTGATGTTTGGGGGTTTGATGTTAATGAGAAATGCAATCTGTGATACAAATATAAGCTTCATTTTCCCTTTTTCAGAGGACCTAAATGTTCTCACTCCAATAAAATAGGAGAGCACTACAATTACCCCAGTGCATAGGCCTCGAAAGAGCCTTAAGGATACCACTTCATCATTTCTTACCAAAGCAAGCGCTGCTCTACAAAAGAGACATGATGAAGCAGATGCTTTTGGTATCCTTACAGCAAGCAAGCTACGCAAAATGTCAGAGGAGCAACGTCAATTTGTGGAAAGTTTAATGCTGGAGACGCTGAACAAAGGGGTTAGAGGGGAATTGTCAAGAAATACCCGCATGACAGAGTACCTAGATAGTAGATCTACATCACAGCCATTTGCCCAACCTTCCCAACATGCATCATCATCATTGTATATTGTCTTTATTATATACAGTATGTACAATTGTAACCACAATTTTATCTTTATTGAAATGAAGACCAACAGTGTAAGTGCAAATTCTATACAAAATGCAAAGAAAATCAGTTCTTCATCTTCAACATTTCTGTCAGTCTTTGCTAAAATTAGGGAATCAATATAACAATGGTAACCAGGCTTGATCACGATAGCTGTATTTTACAATTCTTGATCGAACGTTCGAGAAACATTGGGAATAGGCTGCAAGATTATTGTCGAGTTGTATGTTACACGCTTACACCATTGTTTACATTCTCCAATCCCCTCCCGGGTTATTTAGGTGTTTCCGATCATGCGTGGTGTTTGTTGATCGATTTTTAGCGGACGCATAGTTTACTGATTACACAATTGTCGTTCGCTAGGCTATCGTACAACAGAAGTTTTCCTGTTTGTCCCTTCGGATTTTGTTGGATGAACTGTCGTGATCGGCTGTCGAAAACTGTGTACTAACGATCAGATTATCGTGCGATCAGGTCGAAAGCGAGTTTTATCGTATACGAGGCATAAGGCTTGGATGATGCTGTGATGAGATATTCCTTTAAAACAGCCCTTCATTATCCAATAGTCTATTATGCAGGGACTCCTCAAGGCAGTTTGCTCCTTCCCTCTGGAGCTGTAAAAATCAAAAATATAGTTCAAACTGTCCAAATCCTAACCAGAAAGCATATTACAATCTACATATTTTATATTATTTCAAACTACAATTTCCATGTTGAGGATTAGAGGCCTAGAATAGAAAGAATGAGAGAGCGATTTACATTTTGACTTAAAGCATCTTTGCGACGCCCATAAATTAAGAAAAATCAGGACTTTATCTTAAGTATTTTTCCTACTCTTGACAAAAGACAGAGCTACCCAAGTTGGCTCCTGGCAGGTGAAGTGCCAGGAGCTGAAGAGGAAGAAGATGCATACAAAGGGCATTTTAAGTCAAGTAAAAACTACCTTCACCTGTCCTCCATGGCCACTGGAATACAAGCGGAACAGTGACCATCTGGGATCTTTGCATAATATTCAAAATACATAAATAAAATATCTTAGAAATATTAAGTGCTTTAGGGTTCTATCATAATCTCAGAATTGGGTCTGATGCAACAGAGGGTTCAGTTTTATGAACCTTGTGAATTCATAGTTACATAATTGGTCAGGTTGAAAAAAGACACCAAGTCCATTTGGCTCAACCAATAAAAAAAAAAAAAAAGTAGTGAAAACCCAACCAAAAAAACCAATATACACAATCCTATAACCGCAGTTGATTCAGAGGAATTCCTGCTGAGCCACCTGTTCATAGATGATACAGTCAGGTCCATAAATATTGGGACATTCACACAATTCTAATCTTTTTGGCTCTATACACCACCACAAGGGATTTGAAATGAAACAAACAAGATGTGCTTTAACTGCAGACTTTCAGCTTTAATTCGGGGGTATTTACATCCAAATCAGGTGAACGGTGTAGGAATTACAACAGTTTGTATATGTGCCTCCCACTTTTTAAAGGGACCAAAAGTAATGGGACAGATTAACAATCATAAATCAGGCTTGCTGGGGACCTACATTGACCGAACCCATCTTCCATCCTACACAGGCTCTTTTTTGGTTATAATCCCTTTATGGGATATGTTTCTATACTACGAGTGACTTTAAATGTTTGATTTTATTATTGTATGTTAGTCTGTTGTCATCGCATATGCATGGTAGCCCATGCTTGGTTTTATCATTTATATATTAATAAAATGTAATTTTGGTTTTACAATTGGTTTTGCGTCTGATCCTTCTACTCCCACTGGCCCGCAAAGCCCCATCTTTTTCTATCCCCATTTGTTTTGCTAGTCTCTCATAGGGGTAAGGGCCTAAACTACACAGCATTTTTTGTATAAATCATAAATCAAACTTTCACTTTTTAATACTTGGTTGCAAATCCTTTGCAGTCAATTACAGCCTGAAGTCTGGAATGCATAGACATCACCAGACGCTGGGTTTCATCCCTGGTGATGCTCTGCCAGGCCTCTACTGCAACTGTCTTCAGTTCCTGCTTATTCTTGGGGCATTTTCCCTTCAGTTTTGTCTTCAGCAAGTGAAATGCATGCTCAATCGGATTCAGGTTAGGTGGTTGACTTGGACATTGCATAACATTCAACTTCTTTCTCTAGAAAAAACTCTTTGGTTGCTTTCACAGTATGCTTCGGGTCACTGTCCATCTGCAATGTGAAGCGCCGCCCAATGAGTTCTGAAGCATTTGGCTGAATATGAGCAGATAATATTGCCCGAAACACTTCAGAATACATCCTGCTGCTTTTGTCAGCAGTCACATCAATAAATACAAGAGAACCAGTTCCATTGGCAGCCATACATGCCCACGCCATGATACTACCACCACCATGCTTCACTGATGAGGTGGTATGCTTTGGATCTCTTCCCATTACTCTGGCACAAGTTGATCTTGGTCTCATCTGTCCATAGGATGTTGTTCCAGAACTGTGAAGGCTTTTTTAGATGTTGTTTGGCAAACTCTAATCTGGCCTTCCTGTTTTTGAGGCTCACCAATGGTTTACAGCTTGTGGTGAACCCTCTGTATTCACTCTGGTGAAGTCTTGAAATTAACTCTGGACCTTTTATCTGCTCCTTGTAAATGGGATGAGGGAATAACACACACCTGGCCATGGAACAGCTGAGCAGCCAATTGTCCCATTACGTTTGGTCCCTTAAAAAGTGGGAGGCACATATACAAACTGTTGTAATTCCTACACCTTTCACCTGATTTGGATGTAAATACCCTCAAATTAAAGCTGAAAGTCTGCAGTTAAAGCACATCTTGTTTGTTTCATTTCAAATCCATTATGGTGGTGTATAGAGCCAAAAATATTAGAATTGTGTCGATGTCCCAATATTTATGGACCTGACTGTACACAACGATCCTCTTATTAAACAGAATTGGTATTCATCCATAAGCAGTGTTTAGGTGATACAGTCACAGTGTAAGCAGTATTGAGGAGATACTGTCAGCCCCCCAATATACTGCGCAGACCCCACATGGCTGAGAGTGTTGGGAGCAGGGAGAGACTGACCTGATAGATGCCAGTCAGGATGCACTTGATGATCTCCCTGCCCGCTGGTGCGCACGTGCGGTGTATCCTGCTGCGTGTGGCCAATGAGAGTAGTTAGCCACGCGTGCGCACTGGCCCGTTATTTTCCCCTACCGCACACCCCCTCTTACCCCTCCTAAAGGCTCTGGGCGCATGCGCAGTGTTTCCCAGTGTGCAGCTGGACGGTTAAGCGCAAGCACATTAGGTTGCCCCTTCTCCGCAGCGCTTGCTGTAAAATTTCCCCTACCCTGTCCTTCTGCGCCTGTGCAGAACACCCCCTCCCCCAGGTTGGGAACGTCATGTCTGATGCGGCCACGTCACAGGAAGTGACGAGGGTAGGGAAAATTGACGAGGTAGGGAAATGTGGCTGAACACCGGCAATAGGCTGCAATTTGACATCTCAAATTGCATGTCAAATCACCCTGATGTGAATGCCTCACATACAGTGGCAGTACTGCCCATCAAAGAAAGGAGGTATCATTTTTTGCATAAACCCCAAAGCACCACAGGCAACCCCCTCTGGCTTTGTGTCTTAAGTGGGACAATCAGGATGCAGTAAAAATGCAGCTAAACTGTCAATTTCTGCCACCTCATGGTACATCTTTAATATAATATAAAAAAAAAATGCATTGAAAGAAAAAAAAAACACAATGCTGGCATTTGTCATCATGGATTCACATGAAAAAAGGTTCAGGAGTTATACCAAATCTATGTCTACCTGGGCTCCAGTACCTGTGATACCAGAGCCTGGGAAAGTTGACTGGTGGCAGAAGGTACAGCAATATTCTGTAAGGCCTGCTTCACACCTATGCATTTTTAGTGCGTTTTCAGTTTTGCAGAAACACATTACAGTCCATTTATCATGGTTTCCTATGGAGCACGTTCACATCTATGCTACTTATTGAAGGGGCCGGGGACTTATTTCTGGTTCTATAGACTTCAATGGATCAAAAATGTGTAGTGAAAAAGGCAAAACGCGCCTGGAATATGCTAACTGCAACCTGCATAGGTGTGAACCAGGCCTGAATGGTTTGAAAGGAACAATACTGTAAAGCCGATCATTACACAGCTGTTCATTATAAACCCATAAATATATGATGTCTGGAGATGAAGACATCTCCAAGAGGAGATATAAGGAACATAAACCTGAAGATCAGCATCTCATTTATCCAAGAAAGAGTCTTCTGTGACTTCTTCCCTCCTGCTAGATGTCACACAATTTCAATATTTACCAACACATCCATTCTTCATACATGAAGACGGAGAAGAAGCCACATGATTAGGGATTGTATCGTCGGCATGAAGCAAGCCCCACTAACAGACAATAAAAGCAATCTTTGCAGAAGAGAAGACTTCATTGTGGACTACAGAATGATTGGCTGGGATGTTTGAATCGTTCATTCAAAACAATGTAATGCCTATCAGCAGGGCTCGAGTCCTGCAGGAACGCATGGGAACGGCGTTCCTGCACTTTTTCCACAGCAGAAACTCCGTTCCCATTGCTCCAGTCCTCCTGCAGGACCAGGGCAGCCAGAAGATGGACATAGAACAGTGCAGGCGCCGCGAGACGCTGCCTCGCAGCACCTCTACATACAGGCCCGTGGAGGGGGGCGTGCACAGCGACATGACGTCACGCCAGCAGAGGGTGATTGCACACCAAGCACCACCAGCCCATTCCAGGCCCAGCCCAGGCCTAGAGCGTGCGCAGACTGGACAGGCGCGGCCTGACTGGAGCGTATAGAGTCAGTGAGACTAGAGTGTCGGTCAGTGAGGCTGTGAGGCAAGGCAGCATATGCCAGCCAAGCAGCAGTCAGAGGAGCAGGCCGGTTTTAGAAGTGGCAGCCGGTTTACCAGGACAAGAGGAGCAGGCCGGTTTTAGAAGTGGCAGCCTGCCTGTTGGAGGTGAGTCACTGGAGCAGTGAGTCCACAGTCCACTCACTGCACATTTGCCTCTCATACCACCCTCACACCCCTAAAAATGACTATGTGGCTGACATGCTGACAGAATTTTACAGCTGTACTGCTCCACTTACCTTACCTGCCACTTCTAAAATTAAGGCCCCCAAGCCTGCTCCTTGTGTGCTGGCTGTCTGGTTCCTTTACTGCATGCTGCTGCCTCGCCTTACCGGTGACTCCACTGATGCTGTCTGCACACACTCTGGGCCTTCAAATGCATAAACATGAAATATTCATGACTGATTCCCTTTGTCAGGAGTATTTCATGTTTATGCGTCTTAATAATTGGCGAATTTGTCACCAATGTTTCATGTTTATGCATTTGAAGGCCCAGAGTGTGTGGACAGCATCAGTGGAGTCACCGGTAAGGCGAGCCAGACACAGTCAGCACACAAGGGGACATTGATTTTAGAGGTGCCAGGTAAGTGGAGCAGTGAGTCCACTGCACATTTGCATTCTCGTACCACCCGCACACCCCTGAAAATGACAATGTGGACTGACACGCTGACAGAATTTTACAGTTGATCATGGCAAACATGTATAATACATTTCAGTAAGTTTGCTATGTCCAGCTGTAAAATTCTGTCAGTGTGTCAATCCACATTGGCATTTAACGTTAATTCTTTTAATATCCATTGTCAGGAATATTTCAAGTTTATGCGTTTGATACCCGTTGTCAGGAATATTTCATGTTTATGCATTTGACGGCCATTGTCAGGAATATTTCATGTTTATGCATTTGACGGCCATTGTCAGGGATATTTCAGGTTTATTCGTTTGATGCCCATTGTCATAAATATTTCAGGTTTATGTGTTTGATTCCCATTTTGACAGTAATATTTCATGTTTATGCGTTTGATGCCAATGTCAGCAATATTTCATGTTAATGCATTTGATACCCATTGTCAGGAGTACTTTATGTTTATGCGTTTGATTCCCATTGTCAGGAAAATTTCATGTTTATGTGTTTAAGTCAATGCGCATGCTTGGCACAATGCCGCTCTGCACCAATCAGCATCTCCTCATAGAGATGCATCAAATTAATGCATCTCTATGGGGAAATTTCTGCGCTTCCATGACAGGTGTGGACAGGTGTCCCTAGGCAACAATGAAAACAGTGCTTTTTCTCTAAAAAGGCAGTGGAATGCCTTAAGGACCCTAATCTAGACACCGGAACAACCTCACTAAGCTAACATTTTTCTGGTTTTCTTTTGTTGTGGCACTTTAAAAGTTGCGATAAGAAATGTTAATTATAATTATTATTGTTATTTATGCCTATGCTTTATGAGCAAAATAGGTATTGCACTTCATTTTGCAATGTTTGCCATTATAAGGTTTAGACCCCGTTCACACAGGGGCGACGCTAATTGCTGGGGCAACCTGTGAAGTCGCGGTGCATAGCGTGCACCGCGACCTCGGCACGACATGCACGGACTTTATATCATTGAAGTCAATGCAGGTCGCCTCCAGGTTGCCCCAAAGTAGTACAGGACCCTTTTTCTAAGTCGGAGCGACTTGTGTCGCTCCTATTAGAACGGGTCCTGTGCTAATCAATGGCGAGCGACCCACCGCGACTTGTCAGGCGACTTGGTCGCGGTGGGTCGCTCGCCATTGAGGGATATGAAGTCCGTGCACGACATGCACGGACTTCATATCATTGGAGTCAATGCAGGTCGCCTCCAGGTTGCCCCAAAGTAGTACAGGACCCTTTTTCTAAGTCGGAGCGACTTGTGTCGCTCCTATTAGAACGGGTCCTGTGCTAATCAATGGCGAGCGACCCACCGCGACTTGTCAGGCGACTTGGTCGCGGTGGGTCGCTCGCCATTGAGGGATATGAAGTCCGTGCACGACATGCACGGACTTCATATCATTGGAGTCAATGCAGGTCGCCTCCAGGTTGCCCCAAAGTAGTACAGGACCCTTTTTCTAAGTCAGAGCGACTTGTGTCGCTCCTATTAGAACGGGTCCTGTGTTAATCAATGGCGAGCGACCCACCGCGACTTGTCAGGCGACCAAGTCGCCTGACAAGTCGCGCTAGTGTGAATGGGGACTTAATAGTGATTTTTTTGTAGGGGATTTATAATTATTACATACATTTCATCTATAGACTTAAATGAGCATTATGAAGGGCCAACCCTTCTTGGTAGTTTCTCATGGAAGTAGAGCTAAATCAGCTCTTCTTACAGGACTAGCGAGCTCATTAGAGTTGGCACTATATATTGTAAATTTTTGTTTATAGGTCATGTTAAAGGGACTCTTCAGCGTCCTTCTCAGAAGTACGCCTAAGGACTTTTTAGCATCTTGATGAAAGTCCCTAGTCAGATTGAAATGTTGACGCTCAAGTGTATTGTATTTTCAACAAATAAATAAAAAGTTTGAATTTGTAACAAGGCCTCTGGAGTGCATTCTATTCTTGATAGATAGATTTTTATATATATATATATATATATATATATATATATATATATATATATATATATATATATATATATATATATAAAATTGCATTTTATAGTTGGCCCCCCTACTTTTGTCCCTGTGCTCCCCCCTACATAAAAAAGCTGGAGACACCACTGAGGGCAGCTGGTGTCACTCCTCACCTAACAAGCAGATTGCAGCGCCTCCTAAACCGATCCTTTAATCCGTACGAGCGGGAGCACAGCAGCAGCGGCATCTCCGCATAGTGAAAGAGTCGGGACCTTGACTCCGCCTCCGACCTCGCCACCTCCCCGAGTGACGTCACGCGGAGCCCCGGATCTCCTCTCCCCACTTCAGAGTCAGACTGACTGGCTGAGGTGAGGAGAGGAGTGACACACGCAAGTCTCACACAGCACCTTCTGCAGCAGTGGACCCCCTGAGGCCCCCCTCAAGCCAGCATTTAACCCCCTGAGGCAAGCAGTGCACCCCCTGAGGCCAGCCAGGTCAGCAGTGCACCCCCCCAGGCCAGCCAGGCCAGCATCCTGAGGCCAGTCAGGCCAGCACACTGAGGCCGGCCAGCCAGCACCCTGAGGCCAGCCAGGCCAGCACCCTGAGGCCAGTACTCTGAGGCCAGCCAGCACTCTGAGGCCATCAAACACCCTGAGGCCCGCCAGCAAGCATCCTGAGGCCAGTCAGCACCCGGCACCTAGCACAGCCCTGATCCTTGACTCAAGGATGAGCCAAGTCTTCAACTCAAGTTGAGCCAGTCTTCAGAACTGTAAGTAAATATGTAAGGGGAGCTATTACTTGTTTGATGGGGGTAAGGGTCCTTTCACACGGGCGGTGCGCCTGACAGACTCTGTATGGCACAGCAGGGATCAATCCGCCGATACCCGCTGAGCAGGCGGATGACAGCTCTGTCTCCGCTTACTTTGCAGAGACAGAGCTGTCAGATCCCCGCTCTCCTTTATGGGGGATCGGATGAAAATGGATCGCCTGTACGTTTTCATCCAATCTTATCCGATCCTATAGATGGATGGGAAATAGGGATTCCACATGCCTGGATTTCACAGACAGGATTGGATAGCAGTGGGTGTCAGCGGAGATGTCTCCGCTGACATCCGCTGCCCCATAGGGCTGCATGGAGCATCCGATCAGTTCTACCTCAAAAACTGACAGGCGGACCAGATCAGAAAGCCCATGTGAAAGGGGCCTTTGGGGGCTGGATGGTTGGAGGGATCTAACCAGTATACTGACAGTTGCAGCTATCGATTTAATGCAGTGGTTCCCAAATTGTGTGCTGCTGTGGGCCCTGGTGCGACACGCCATTTCTTTTTGTTTTTTTAATTGTTAGAATAATCATACAGCCATTTTATTTCATATGTTTTGTGCTAATTTCTTTGCTGGATGGAGAGGGGCGAGGGGCAGTATTATACAATCTGTATATGTATATAAAATGTAATCTGCAAAGTAAAACATTTTTGTGTCAAGCTAGGAATGTGCATTTTTGTTTTTATTACCTCTTTCTATCATTCCACCAGCACTGAATACACAAACCTCTAGGCAAACTACACTAGATGCTCATTTCAACCCTTCACAAACCCAAGCACCAAATTTTCACTTGAGCCAACCACCCAATCTTCCAACTTAAAATTATTCATTGTGAATTTAACCCCCTATGATTTCACCTTAGAGGAACAGGAAGTCTTAGAACTGGGTCTCACCTTCTGTCCCTCTGTAGCGCTAGACAGGTATGAAACAATTAAAGACCTATACTTGTTCGTTAGGAACCTGACATACCGTTATATATTTGACCCTGAGAGAAAGCGTGCCATACAAGAAAAAGAAATATCAGAGAAGATTAAACACTTCTCTATGAAGGAGTTCCGTGCTTAACGAAATCTCATTCTTTTACTCGAGGAGGGAAACCCCTCAGATTCACAATACTTGAGTCAACCTAAACAGATGACAATTCCTCCCTTGAAACAGGCTTCCTTTAAACCCAAATCTACAAGCTTTCCCGATTTAACCACTAACTCTAACGTGTGGGCTTTTCTCACCACCTGTGTTGGTGAGATAAAGAGATGTCATCTTGACCCCATACAATGTAATTTATCTAATCAACAACTTAAAACATTAACCAGGTTAAAAAACCATCCGGACCTCATTGTAAAATCATCAGACAAGGGGGGTAATATAGTACTAATGACTAAGAACCTTTATGAAAAGATGTGCTTGGATATCCTTACTAATCGGGCTTGGTACAAAATAATACCCCTTTCCCCAGTCATCCTCCAGGACGGTCACATGAGAGAGATAGGCTCCACCTCCTGCAGGAAACACAAGCACACAAGTTTAAAACAAGCCGCCCTAGGCTGCCCCTTCAGTTCTTGTGTTTCCTGCGTCCTGCAAACACAGCAGTGTTTTTTTTTTTAGGCCTGGAAACAGGTTTATTACCCAGGGCAGGCGTCCCTGGGTACCCCCTGGACCTCCTGAATTACCACTGGCGAGGCCGTCAGTCTCAGGTCCAAGGAAAAGGAGGACTAAGGGGGGGGGGGGTCACAGGGCCCCCCCGTTTGGAAACACCACAGCAACCTCCCCTGTGATACAGGTAAGTCACTGGCGGGTGCTCCTCAGAGGGTTTCCAAAAGGGATTTCCCGGACACTTCCCATCCCCGCTTTAGGCAAAGTGGGGGATGGGTATACAGCCCTGAAAGTACTCACTGGGACTCCAGATGGACTCCCCCAGTGCGGTCGCCACTTCGTAAGCCTCCGGGCGGGCTCATGCAGGGGATGGCGGCTGTAGACACTGTTCACATCTCCCCGCATACTGCCAGCAAGCTCTCCTACTCCCTCGGTGTCTGCTTCACCCACGGACGTCGGAGCAGAAGTGACATCACCAAGATGGCACCCGCACAGAAAGTGCCTCGGCAGCCATCTTGGATAAGGGAAAAATACATGGCAGATAGGGCGGATGCCCTTACTTTCACAGGGCGGGCCCCACACTCATTTTGGTGCAATCTTTTAAAAGTGACACAAAACAATACAGCAGTGGATTACCACTGCACACAGCTCCTGCAGTGATACCCCTCCAGGCGGCACAATGGCGGAGGACCGCACCAGACTGCCAGAGGCTGCAGAGCCCAGCCCCAGCTCTCACTCGGTAAGTGAGCAAGGGGCAATCAAAAAGGGGGGTCTTACAGAGGAAAGACAACCACTTACCCCAACCTTTTCTCGTATGTCTCCTCCCACCTCCCTCACCTCCGCTCTCACCTATTCTTCCTTTCTCCCCTACTTTCCGCCTGCACCCCTGCAGACCAAAAGCCAGGAACAGACGGACAGTCTGAACAAACCAAAAAAGAGAAAATACTGCCGTACATGCAGTACAAAACTTCCAACAGAAAGCGACAAACTTTTATGCACCAAATGCATTAAAAAAATTGTCGACGAAGAAACAAATCCATTAGCAAAAGACTTTTTGGATTTCAAAAAGGAAATGACAGCCACAATGCAGTCTCTGCAGGCTACAATTAATGCCATGAAAGGGGAGGATCAGCCCTCCACGGCATCAAGAGGCAAAACCCCTAAACTTAAGGGGAAACCCAAACCGGTACCCCAACCAAGCTCCTCCGATTCGGAATCAGAAGAGGGGGAACTGCTATTTAAAAGCAGCTCTGATTCAGATGACGATCCGGGAACGGCGGAAAAAACGCCCAAACACCTCTTACCAGCGGAGGAAACTGAAGAATTACTACAGGCTATATATATAACCGAAGACATCCCAGAAGCACTCCCCGCAGTCTCCATCAGGGATAGACTTTACAGGGGACTCCAGGAAGAAAAACGTAAAACGTTCCCAATACACCAGGCAATCAAAAACATGATAGAAAAAGAATGGAAGAACCCAGAAAATAAACTTTTCTTCCCCAAGGTGCTGAAAAGACAATTCCCATTCGAGGAGAACCAGATCACCGCGACCAAATGCCCAAAACTGGACGCATCTTTGGCCAAAGTCTCGAAGAGATCTGACCTATCCTTCGAGGACATGGGCCAATTGAAAGACCCAATAGATAAAAAGATGGAGGTTGTACTCCGGCGAGCCTATGAGGCAGGGGCAGCGGGGTTTCAACCCAATATCGCGAATACTTGCGTGGCCAGAAATGTTTCATTCTGGCTGGAACAACTCAGAGGTCATCTGAGCAAGGTTCCAGGGACAGAAGAGGCCCTTGACTCCCTCCTACTCATTGAGAAAGGAGTGGCATATATGGCTGATGCCTCAGCAGATGTGGTAAGATTCGCTGCCCGAACCACGGGCCTGATCAACGCAACCAGGAGAGCACTATGGCTGAAGACCTGGGGGGGGTTACTATGCTTCTAAAAACAAGCTATGTAACATTCCCTTTGATGGCAACCTACTCTTTGGCTCAGAGTTAGAGAAAGTGCTAGAAAGATCAGCTGACAGAACAAAGGGCTTCCCGTTCAAAAAACCCAAACAAGGGGAAAAACATTCCTTTCATCAACCAAGACGAGAAAACCAGGCGAAAGGGGAAAGACCCCAGACTCAACGCCGGTGGAACTTCAACAGGAACAAGGGCAGGACCAATTTCCTGTTCCCAAAATCCGCATCTACCAGCAAAACCCAATGACGCCAGCCGGATGGCGGTGGGGGGCAGACTACGTCATTTTCTCCCACAATGGGAAACGTTCTGTTCAAATTAATTTATTTTACAGATCATTGCACTGGGTTACATGATAGAGTTCGAATCCGAACCCCAGTACAGATTCAAAACTACAAAGGTCAAAGTAGGATCAAAAGGCAAAATACTAATGGACTTGGCAATCAAAGACCTACTAAGCGAAGGTGTGATAGTGGAGATACAACCAACCCTTCACACCAGAGGGCACTATTCTCACATATTTCTCAGAGAGAAACCCTCGGGTAGGTCTCGTTTAATTCTAAATCTAGAGAATCTAAACAAATCCATAAAATACAGAAAGTTCAAGATGGAAACAATCTTTTCAATAAGAACAATCCTACCACCAGCAGCCTTCCTAGTAACACTAGATCTGAAGGACGCTTACCTTCACGTACCAATCCACCCCGACCACCAAAAGTTCCTGTGTTTCCGCACACAGGAGGGTGCGAAAACGTGCCATTTTCAATACCAAGCGCTTCCCTTCGGCATCTCTTCAGCCCCGCGCATTTTCACCAAGATAATAGCGGAGGTAGTACAGGAACTGAGGTTAAAAGGAGTCCAGATGATGAGGGAATGGATACATAGAGACCAAGTAGGGTTTATTCCAGGCCGGCAGGGCCGTGACAACGGAATTAAAACTATCCTCCTAATTAATCAAATGCTAAAAAATAGACCATCGAGTATAATAATGTCAATAGATGCTGAAAAAGCATTTGACAGAGTTGATTGGGAGTTTATGTTTAAAACCCTAGAGGAGCTAGGGATTGGCCCTACAATGATGTCTAGGATTAAATCACTTTATAACCACCCAATCGCAAGAGTAAAGATCAATGGGGGGATGTCAGAACCCTTTGAGATGTTTAATGGAACCAGACAAGGGTGTCCATTATCCCCAATGTTATTTGTTCTATCTCTGGAACCATTATTAGCAATGATAAGGAGAAGTTCTGACATTGGGGGTATAAGGATAGGTGAAGAGGAGTATAAGATCTCTGCTTTCGCGGACGACATTCTTTTGTATACAACTAACCCCACGATCACCCTGCCAAATATAATAAAAACTATGAAATATTATGGTGAACTTTCAAATTTAAAAATCAATCAAAAAAAGTCAGAGATACTGAGTATAAATGTCAACAGAAAAGAAGAAGAGAGGTTAAAAAATGAATTCCACTTTAAATGGAGAAAAGATTAAATAAAATACCTAGGGATCAAACTAACAACATCCCCAGAGAAATTATATAAAGTAAACTTCCTTCAAATATTAAATGATACGAGAGCAGATTTAAATAGATTATCCCCTAGGATCTCCTCACTGATAGGGAGAATAAATACAATAAAATACAATAAAGATGATAACCCTACCTAAAATATTATATATATTCCAAATGATTCCCATCCCAATCCCACAAGTATTTTTTAGAACACTCAAAACTTTGATAATTCAGTTTGTATGGAAGCACAAAAAACCAAGGATTAGATACACAATATTAAGGAAAGAAAAGGGACACAGAGGGTTGGCATTACCGGACTTTAAAAATTATTATTTAGCGTCAATACTCACACGGGTGATAGACTGGAGTAAACAAAAAAGTGAAAAAGACTGGGTAACAATAGAAAACACGCTTAGTAAAGCACACTTAGCAAAAATTATTTGGGTACCCCCGAAGTTCAGAGAACTAAACAGTAACACGGACACAATCACACGACATGCCCTAAAAATTTGGGACACGACACATAAAAGAAAATTGGAATTACAATTCACCATTAATACCTCTTGTAAAGACAAAATTTTTCGCACCGGGAGAAGGAAAGGAATTGGGCAATTGGATAGAATATAGGGAAGCCCGATTAGGGGATGTAATAGACCAAGGGAGAATTATAACCTTTGAAGATCTAAAACAAAAAAAAGAGGAGTGGAAAATAAATGAATGGAGATACATACAGTTGAGACATTTTGTTGCCACACTGCCTCAACCACTAAGAGATTTGGGGGATTTGAGACCCTTCGAACAGCTGTGTGTTTCAGACAGGGTGGTAAATAATGTCTCAAGTGTCTATAAAATCTTGCTAAGAATAACAAAGGAGGTAGGCCCCTCATTAAAAGAGAAATGGGAAAGAGATCTTGGTCCCTGTAGTGAGGACATTCTTTGGGAAAGAAGTCTACAGCTCGTTCATAGATCGGCGATTGATACAAACACCGAAGAAATGAACTATAAATTGCTCACTAGGTGGTATAACACTCCCGATAAATTGGGTAGATTCCAGAGGGAGAGTTCTAAAGATTGTTGGAGAGGATGCCAGATGACTGGGACAATATCCCATATTTGGTGGGAATGCCCAAAAATTAAAATATTCTGGAAAGAAGTCTTATCCTTGATAAAAAAAAAAATTACAAAAAAACACATTCCGGAAGATCCTTGGAAATGCCTGTTTCATGGAACACAGATGTCAGTGAAACATTATAGGAAAACTCTAGTGCCCCATCTACTAAATGCAGCTAAAAGTCTAATTCCCTTAAAATGGCAAAAAGTAGATCCCCCATTAAGTAAAGAGTGGGTGATCAGAGTTGAAAAAACAAGAAAACTAGAGTCTCTAAGGAATTGGGGTGAGGAAGATCAAGGGATCGAAATAGAAATTTAGGGTGAGTGGCAGAGTTTTAAAGAGACAGAGGAATATAAAGAAATATTAGGAGAAGGATCGATAGAAGAACAAGGGGTTGTTGGGGGAAAAGAGAGGGTGAATGGGTAAAAGGGTTTATGGGTAAAATGTTTCAAAGTTAAACTGTATGGATATTCCTCCAGCGATTGGAGGGTTGAAATGCCTTTCTTTGCCCTTTTAATTGTAATATGTGAGTTCCTAACTTATCTGGGGTGGCAATTCAATTTAAAAAAATCAAACAGAATTCCCTCCCAAATGACCACGTTCCTGGGATACACCATCAAAACCATAGAGCAGAAAATGATCCTCCCGGAGGAAAAAATAATGAAGCTGGGCGACAAAGCAAACCAACTTATAACCGAAAAAGGAGAGCAGTCATGTCACTCCTGGGATTGATGGCGGCAGCAATCCCGGCGGTCCAGTGGAGCCAATTACATATGAGAGCTCTACAACATCATCTGCTGCAAGGCTGGGACAAAAATCAAGACTCCCTGGAAGAAGTCATACCAATCCCAAGAATGGTCAGGGAAACTCTAACCTGGTGGACCGGGAAGAACACCCTAGGAAGAGGCAGACTGTGGCTACCTCACACACAAGTTCGGGTCACCACGGACGCAAGCGCTTCTGGTTGGGGGGCACATATAGGGCAGCAAGTCAGACAGGGGCCCTGGGAACCCCAGCTAGTGAAAGCATCTTCCAACCTGTGAGAATTGTCAGCAGTATGGAAGGCCCTTCAGGCGTTTCAGGAAATTATAATAGGAAAACATGTCCAGATCCTGTCGGACAATGCAACGACGGTGGCTTACATCCACCGTCAAGGGGGCACAAGGTCAAAAACCCTAATGAAGATGACATATTCGCTCCTTTCTTGGGCAGAAATACACCTCCAGTCGATATCAGAAATACACATAAAGGGCTCACTCAACACACTAGCGGACATACTAAGTCGTCAACAGCTAGACCCAACAGAGTGGGAGCTGAACAGGGTTTTTTTTTTTCCCGAATCATTAAAAGGTGGGGAACCCCGGAGGTGGATCTCTTCGCCTCAGCAAGCAACAGAAAGACAAAGCAATACTTCTCCCTAAAGAGGGAGAAAGACTCCCTAGGAGTAGACACACTGGGCTTCCCATGGTCATTCAAACTGGGGTATGCTTTCCCGCCCATACAGCTAATCCCCAAAACACTCTGGAAGATCCGGATGGAGAGGGCGAGGGTAATCCTGATAACACCCTACTGGCCAAAAAGGTCTTGGTTCTCGGTCCTGGGAAATATGACAGAAGAAAAACCTTGGACCCTACCAATACAAGAAGATCTTCTCCTGCAGTCAGGAGCCTACCACCCCCAACTCCAAACCTTAAAGTTGACAGCCTGGCTGTTGAACGGGGCATCTTACGGGGAAAGGGACTTACCCCAAGGGAGTAGAAACTCTGCTGAAAAGCAGAAAACCGGTTACGCAAAAAATCGACGGAAAAATTTGTAACAAATACTCCAATAACATGCGCCAGTAGAACAAAGACCTACAAGAGGTTGGTACGGTACTAGAATTCCTATAAGACGGAGCCGAAGCAGGACTGGCGGTACGCACCCTTAAAGTGCATACGGCAGCTCTCTGTCTTTCTGGACACCCAACTCAGCGTAAACCCGCTAATCAAATGATTTTTCAAATCAATTTCCAGAACACGCCCAGTTGAAACCACAAACGTGGCTCCCTGGAACCTCTCCCTGGTACTCAGGGCACTTACCCAAGCACCCTTCGAGCCAATTTCAGAGGCTTCTCTAAAAAACCTAACACTGAAAACATTTTTTTCTGGTGGCAATCACGTCAGCCAGAAGGGTCAGTGAGATTCAAGCTTTTTCCATAAAGGAACCGTTTCTCACGGTCTTCCCAGATAAACTGATACTCAAAACGGATCCGCTATTCCTCCCCAAAGTCTCTTCAGACTTCCATCGTACACAAGAAGTCATACTGCCATCCTTCTGTCAAAACCCAACGAACCAGGGGGAAGAAAAATTTGCAACCCTGGATGTCAGGAGGTGCACTTTGGCCTACCTTGAAGCCACCAGGCAATTTAGAAAATCCTCAAATCTGTTTGTACTATTTGTAGGTACCCACAAAGGAAAAACAGCATCTAAAAGCTCCATTGCAAGATGGATCAGGAATGTAATTAAAGTAGCCTACAACAGCCAGGAATCAGCCAGACCAACAAACATAAAAGCTCATTCCACACGCTCCATAGCCACTTCCTGGGCAGAGAGCGCTGGAGCGTCTATTGAGCAGATCTGCCGGGCAGCTATCTGGTCCAGTGACTCCACGTTCGTGAATCACTATAGGATCGACTTGGTCTCCGCCCAAGACCTAACCTTTGGTCGAAAGGTCCTGCAAGCGGTAGTCCCACCCTAGGTATGAATCTTTGGGGTCTCATGTGACCGTCCTGGAGGATGACTGGGGAATGATAGAGTTATTACCTGATAACTCCTTTTCCAGGAATCCTCCAGGACGGTAGACCCCCACCCTTATAGATGTAAGATACTAAGTCCATATATCAGCACATACGTGTTAGACGACAAGGAAATCTTTATACAACTGAAGGGGCAGCCTAGGGCGGCTTGTTTTAAACTTGTGTGCTTGTGTTTCCTGCAGGAGGTGGAGCCTATCTCTCTCATGTGACCGTCCTGGAGGATTCCTGGAAAAGGAGTTATCAGGTAATAACTCTATCATTCTGAAACAACCAAGTTCCAGGCTGACTATCTGGACCTAATTGGATCAGCACACCAATCAAGATTCCTACAATTACCTAAACAATCAGACAGGCGACATTTTACGCCCTTCCTAAGACACATAAGAACCTTGTAGCCCCACCCGGCAGACCAATTGTTTCGGGTATTGGGAGCCTAATGGAAAACGCAAGTCGCCTAGTGGACTTTTTCTTGTTACCCCATGTGGTCAGACTCCCGTCCTATGTAAAGGATACATTAGACTTCCTCAAAATGATCGAAGATATGGTGGTTCCTCCCGACGCCCTGCTCGTGACTTTGGATGTTGAGGCTTTATACTCTAGCATCCCCCACGAGCAGGGCGTCGGGATGATACGTACCTTTCTATACGAGCAAGACCACCGCACGTGGCCCTTCTGTGACTTTCTCCTCAAATTACTTATGTTTATTCTCAGACATAATTGGTTTGTGTTCAATGGTTCCCACTACCTCCAGGTACAGGGTGTAGCCATGGGCACTTGTGCCCCGGCCTTCGCCAATCTGTACCTGGGGGGGTGGGAACGTTATATTACTTCGGATGATGCGTTAACGCATTTCTTTTCTCACGTAGCTATCTGGCTACGTTTTATTGACGACATTTTTGTGGTGTGGACAGGCCCGGAACAATTGTTGGATGAATTTATTATGAGGCTTAATATCAATACGTTCAATCTGAAGCTAACCTGTACCATTGATCGATCACGTGTCAATTTTCTAGACTTGACGGTAATTAAACAAAACAATGGGCACCTCACCACGAATCTTTATCGGAAGGAGACTGTGGGCAATGTAATTTTGCATGCCTCTAGTGCTCATCCCCCTGCACTTATACGCAGTATCCCATATGCCCAATATATTCGTCTACGACGTAACTGTACTTCGGATAGGGATTATAAAATACAAGCTGACCTACTCCGTAACCGTTTAAGATCTAGAGGCTATAGTAAACGCATTCTACGTCAAGCGTTTAATCGGGCCTCGGCGCAAAATAGGAATACCCTTCTATTTAAAACTAAATCGGTACCTGCGCAATCCACGGTCAAATTCATTACTAATGTACTATGCAACATCATAGGTCTTGGCTTATAATTACATTGCTTATTTTTCTGCCACAAAATATGAAGTAATTTACGTTGTTTTCTTCTTCAATGCCATTAAAGACTTTAAATGCAAAAAAAAAAAAAAATTAATTACTAAATATTCAACCCATGAAAACACATTAAGAACCATTTGGAAAGACACTGGCATCTATTACGTGATGACCCCATCATTAAAAAACATGTAAGCGAACACCCTCAAATAATCTTTAAACGCACAACATCTCTAAGGGACCATTTAACTTCAAGTCACTATCAAACAACAAAAACAGTAGATCATCTCCAGGAGGGACATATAGGTGTCACGCTTGTGCCCTGTGCCCCTGGATAAAGGAAGGAAAGCAATTTACACTCCCTAATGGGGAAACCTTTGCACCTAAATTTAGAGCCGATTGTGGCACCCGAGGTGTAATTTACCTGATGCATTGTGCGGGTGGCACTTTTTACGTGGGTAAAACCATACAAGAGTTACGACAACGGATTAATGACCACGTGTATGTGTCGGCGGGAGGGAAGATGATCACACCAGTCAGTAGACATTTGGACCTATATCACAAATTCAACCCCAAAAAAGCCTGTTTCTTTGTATTGGAGATCATCCCTCAGGACCCTCGTGGGGGGAACAGGGATCGACAGATCCTCCAGAGGGAGGCCCTCTGGATTGAACGCCTCAATGCCACTCGGAAACCGGGAACTAATGAAGCGCAATCATATAGGTCCTTTTTATAGAATGTGAATGATGTGATACATATCCACATTCCTATGTAGGTCGCCTTGCTGATCTCCCTTATTACAGGATCCTACTGGTTTCTGCTTTGTACTGGTACTGATCATCTTCCCTCTCGCTTTCCCCTTTCCCTTTTCCCTTGTTCCAATTCCCTTTTTCTTTTCCCCTCCCCCCCCCCCCTTTCCCTTTCCCTCCCTTGTCTTCTCCCCATTCCCCGATTCTCAACATACACTCTAGGTTTGTTTCAAGACTTGGACAAGTTTCCATGAACATCTGGGATTTTTATATTGGGTTAACATTAGGACACAAGGCTTTTGTGTGCATATTCATCTACCCCTGTGGAAAGGTTTTGGCTATTTTCTATGCCAGGCAAACCCCTGGTAATTTGGGTAATGTTAAGGGATATCTTCAAACGTATCTTCCTTCTGTATGGTACTGAATTCATCTTACGACCTTATTGTCATTATGGGTTATTCCCCTTGCCTTATAGGTATGTTTATCTCAAGGTTTACACTTTACTTTTTACCAACCAATTTACCTACATTGTGATATTTGAATGTTAATAAATATCTTTTTCCTATAATATCAAATGTTAAATGTTTGTATGGTTGTTCTTTGCCATTCTGTAAATCATGTTGTTCATGTTGGAACCTGTAGGGGCGCTATGAGGCTTGATCTGGGCGGCTTGCATTTGTGGTATATGTGCGGCCAGTAAGGCCACAGTCTGGCTCCGCCCCATCCGGTCGGAGCTTCCTGTGGCACCCTGAGTGTTCTATGCTGGCAATTTCCTGCCTAGCATGTCCGCTCATCCCCATCGGAGCCGCCTCTGACCGTTTGCGGGACGCTTCGGGCGTTCTGGTGATCGGATCTGTGTGCGGCATCCGGGGGAGTGGCTGAGGCGGTGACGTCATTGACGAACCGCCCGGGATCCCCACTATATAAGGGCTTGTCTTACATGCCCTCTCTATGGTGGCGGTTCCGCATCCGGGGAGGGTCTCATGTCTATTGTTTGGGAGCTCTAGGAAGGTAAGTCATCCAGGTTGCTACTCTAGGCTTGCTGTCTGCCATCATATGCATTCACTATAGGACAGTCTTCAGTTTATTTACTATATTTACCCTATTCCTTCTGCAGTATCTATCAGATGGGTCTCTACTTTAGACTCATACTACAGTAAAAGCACAGTATTGGGGCTGTTGGTAAGTTACCAGTGAGGCTTTTTCATGCCTGTGTTTATCATTATCATTTACTTATATACCCCCCGCTGGTGGTTATCCTTCGATAGCTCACAGCTTTTACTTACTCTATTAACTATATAATCACCGGGTGCTTGATCTGTGTGCCATGTAGCCTTAATTAATTATCGACCTTATATGTACTTATATACTCTGTTTGAATGCAGACGCCAGCCAGATTTGTGTGAATCCTTGGTCGTTACGATTCCAAGGTTTTCTACCTTCTACTAATTATAGGAGCTTCCCGCAATCCACGATACTCTCCTCGTTATTTACAATTGATGTTGATGCACATGTCTAGTTCTACAATACTATACAGGTATGTGTAAATCAATTTACTCTGCCTTAATTGCCCTACTTCGGTACCACTACATACAATATATACTGTTAAATAACTTGGACTACAGTGTGGACCCCCACATATAACCACTGGTAGGCCGCTATGGTCTGGTTGCTCGCTGCTCCTCATGGGCCCTGATATGATCACTGATAAAGTGGCAATCAATCACTGATATACTATGTTGTATGTATAGCAATGCATGTTGTAGCCTGAAGTCTATGAGTTACATTTTTTTGTAATGAACTAATGACTTGATTATATTGGTTTCTAAAATATGTATGTTTATTACAGAGTATTCCATTAAAAATGCTCCAGATGAAGCTTTGAAAAAGGCGAAACATGTTGAGCAATGTTGAATCTGTACATATGCATGTCTGAATACAACATCAGCTGGTCTGGTTGGACAGCAGCCCGTGTCTTCTGGCACCCGTCGGCAAGATTCCTCATCATTCCTGATGTCAAGTATTTGTTTACACAAAGTCTGCAATTTCTTATGCAATTTCTGTATGGAACTAATATGTATACAAACTGCTACATCATTTGTATATAACTCTTGGACCTTTCATTAGGTCACTTTTTAAGTGATTTCCCCTGTTTTTATATATAATCACAAATAAAAATGTGAATTTTATTACTATGTTGTGCCAAACAATCCTTGTCTCCCAATCCTTCCTCTTCTATAGATCATTTTTAAGGATTTGGCATCACCAGCATATGCTCAGATTGCTGCTGTCTGAGTGCATATTCCCCCTTTCAAATCAATTCATCCAATCTTATCCGATCAGATCCTATAGATGGATGGGAAATAGGGATTCCACATGCCTGGATTTCACGGACAGGATTGGATAGCAGTGGGTGTCAGCGGAGATGTCTCCGCAGACATCTGCTGCCCCATAGGGCTGCATGGAGCATCCAATCAGTTCTCCCTCAAAAACCGACAGGCGGACCAGATCAGAAAGCATGTGAAAGGGGCCTTTGGGGGTTGGGTGGTTGGAGGGATCTAACCAGTATACTGACAGTTGCAGCTATCGATTTAATGCAGTGGTTCCCAAACTGTGTGCTGCTGGGGGCCCTGGTGCGCCACGCCATTTCTTTTTGTTTTTTTAATTGTTAGAATAATCATAAAGCCATTTTATTTCATATGTTTTGTGCTAATTTCTTTGCTGGATGGAGAGGGGTGAGGGGCAGTATTATACAATCTGTATATATATATAAAAAGTAATCTGCAAAGTAAAACATTTTTGTGTCAAGCTAGGAATGTGCATTTTTGTTTTTATTTTTTATACATTTTAGAATGTTACATTTTGTTTCATACATTTGTGCTGATTTGTGCCTTACGCTGCGCCTCACAGTCACCGGACCACCCCCCACCACTGCCACCAGAGAGACAACAGCGGAAAGAGTTCTTCACAACAAGAGGTAATAACAGAACGGATTTGGAATTCTTTGCCTAAAGAGGTAATTATATCAGATTTGTTTTATCAGAAAATGATTTTTACACCACTTTTTGTTGTTTTTATTAGTAGAGAAGGCATCCAGTAAGATGCTGATTCTGCAAGTTGCTCAACTCAGTCTGAGCCTTTACTTCAGAAACTACACCAGTCTGTGAATCAGCTGCAGAAACTACACCAGTCTGTGAATAAGCTGTACTTGACTTGGTTACTGATGTGGCTGAAGATACCGCTGCCGATGTCAGTGATATCATTATTCTTCCAGAATGTTTGGACCAGAATCAGTGGCTAGAATTTAAAAAAAAAGTACCCTTGGCTGTTGGTAGAAAATGGTCTTTTAGGGTGCAAAGTGTGTCATGAGGTTAAACACCTTGGAGTGTCTGTTTCACAGGGTGTATCCATTTCAAAAGAATAGAGCACTGGTATAATTACTCCATATGGCAAAACAAAAAAAGATATGTTGACCACACTGCGTAAAAAAATCCACATACATAAGGTTTCAAAAGCATATGTAAAGGCAGGGGATATCCAAGCAGTATCCAGAAAGGAGATTTTGCAATCCAATACTGCAGAACAGCAGAAGCATAAGTTTGCGTCCACCACTAAAGTCTTTCGCACTGCCTACTTTTGTGCGAAAAAAAATCGCCCTTTCAGAGACTTCCGAGATCTTATCAGCTTGCAAGTTGCAAATGGAGCTGACTAATGGGCCATACACACTATAAGATTTTCTGAAGACTTTTTGCTTTAGATTTACCAAAACCATATAATATGAGGTCAAACCTAAACACTTTCAATTTGTATGCAATCTGGCAGGCCCTTGTACTACATAGAAAAGGTAAATCTGAAGGAAAAAGCCTTCAGAAAATCTTATAGTGTGTATGGCCCTTTAGGATGTATTCTCCATAGTGAGTACACAGCAGCACGATTAATAGACTGCATTGCTAGTGAAATGAGGAAAAAGCTTTGCAAAGCAATTGTTGAGCAAGCTCCAAAAATTTCTGTTTATATTGATGAATCTACAACAGTTTCTACCCATTCTGTGTTAATCGTTTATCTTCGTGCCTCTGTTAATGGAAAATACCCAGTTACTTTCTTTCTGGATTTGCTTGATTTACCTAAAGCAGATGCACAGTCTATTGAAGACACTCTTCTAACTTGTCTTTCTTTGGGTTCAGTAATGACTTTCTTGCCAAAAACTGGATTGGGGCTTGCAGTGATGGTGCAAGTGTAATGCTTCGAAGAAAGTCAGGTGTTCTGGAACGACTCAAAAATATCCACAGCTTGTCAAATGGCACTGCTTGTGTCATAGGCTTGAATATTTCAGATACAATTGATTCTATTCCTGGTCTTCATCATGTAACATCATTTTTTGAGAAGTTGTATGCTGTGTATCATCAGTCACCAAAAAATCTGGCAGAGCTCTCTGAATGTGCAAAAGAATTAGAAGTACAAATTCTTAAAATTGGAAAAGTTTTTTCAGTTAGATGGGTTGCTTCAAGCCAGAGAGCTATACGAGCAGTTTGGGAGTCATATCCTGCACTACACAGTCATTTCTTTTTTTTTTTTGTAAATGTCTTTTTATTAAGTTTTGTACAAGCAAAACAAACGACAATAAAAATAAAAAGCCAGCTCCCCCCAACATGGGGGAACCACACATACACAGTGAAAAAGCAAAAACTGTGAACCCCCCCCAACCCAGGCAACCCAACCCCAAATGAACAAATACTTCACAACCAAGTTATAAAGATAGGACCCGGAATGACTGAACCTCCGGAACCAGCATCCAGTCGTCCCGGCCCCCAGTTCACACAGAAAAGCATCACTTAATTAGGTGGACAACATCAGTGCAAGTTTCAGAAGACATTCAGCGCACCGTGTCAGAAGACTCCACCCATGCCCTCCACACCTTCTCAAACTTCTTGGGGCAGCCTCTGGACTGATAGGCTGCCTTATACAGAGGCAGGACAGCATTCACCAACCCCTTCCAGTACAATAAGGTAGGCGGGGCCACCTTCTTCCAATGCAACATTATGGCATTTTTCACATAAATCAATAGGATAGTCAAAAGTGTTCTAAGTGCCACCGAGGGAACCAACTCCTCCACCAAACCCAAGAGACAGACGCTTGGGGTCAACGGCACCGGCGTCATCAGCAGCCTCCCCAAACAGGCAGCAACCTCAGACCAGTACCGCCGAATCAGCGCGCAATCCCAGAAAATATGCGTCGCATCCGCCGGGGAGGCAGAGCAGCGCCAGCATTCAGCAGAGGAGGTGGGATAAATTTTAGCTAAGCGGGCAGGAGTATAGTATATCCTATGGAGAAATTTAAATTGGATAAGTTTGTCCCTGGCAGCAATCAGATGTTTAAAGGGTTCCACCCATAGATCAACCCAGTCCTCACCCTGGAGCTCAGGAATTTCAGCAGTACACAGTCATTTCTTGAAAGCAAGCTTAAGCTCAGCTCATAAAAGCCAACAGAAATCTATTTAATGGCCTTAACAAGGTCTTGACATCAGAAGATTATTTGTTAAACCTTGCTGGGGTTGCGGATGCTGTTCAGGAAATGGGACTGTTATCTGAAGCTCTACAAAGAGATGACATCACACTTCCACGAGCCTATCAGCTGATTATTCGTTCAATTCGTGCAGTTGAAAAAATGAAAGACATGCCTGGCAAACATCTGAAAGAAGACCATCAATCAAGAGAGTTAAAAAAAAAAATCTCCCTCAATTTTATCAGTGTTTGGTGGATAATTTACGCTCCAGACTCTTTGCTTTAACTGCGAGCAACAGACCTGCAGCTTCATCACAGTCAGGTGAATTTGAGAGTCTTGTCTCTGAAATTGACATACTGAATTCACAACGCTGGCCAATCAATGTGGACAGTCCGTGGTTTGAAGGTGAAGTGAAGCTGGAACAGCTGTGCAAAAGATTCTGTCTCCGCTATGCATCCATCTGTGAAGGTTTCAGAGACTACATTAATTAATGGTGGTGCAGAGATTCCTGACACGCTGAAACCAGTGGTGACAGCAGTTAACAGTCTTCCAGTGACATCCGGTGATTGTGAAAGGGGCTTCAGTACCATGAATTTGGTGATGTCACCCATTAGGAGTGGGCTTGGCATTCAAGCCTGTCTTCTCTTTTGTTTATTAGTTTCATTGGCCCTCCTGGGCATTTATGGGATTCTATACCATACGTCATAAAATGGCTGACCACACATTGCAGCGCAGATGATTCTAAATCCCGAAAAGTTGGAAATCTTACACGGCAAGGGCAACGTTATTCCAGTTTGTGGGATATTTTCTAATGTGCTGTGTATTTAGTTTTTTTAAACACTATTTGTTTCAGAAATTCCCTGCAAGGGTAAGATCTTCACCCATTCTGGTGATTATTCTGTTACTATGACAAATAAGTTAACTTATTTTGTTGTTACAACGGTTCTATATTTAATTTGTTTAATGCAGGTGAATTTTGGAGATGTTGTTCTTGTAAACTGGCACTTTACAATAAATGTTCCATTGTATTTTCTGTGAAGCGTAAATTTTTTTTTTCTTTTTTGGGGGGGGGCGGGGGGGTGGATCTTGGGTGAGTTCCCACACTTTCTTTTCCCCAGAACTTGACCCCTGCCTATCAGTGCGAAGGAACCTGTCCAAACCCCATGAACGAAAGTGCCAATCATTCATATCTGCAGAATTTATTTTGTTATTATAGGTATGGTTATAAAGATCTAAGAATCAACAGAATGGTTCAGCAACATAAAATCAGCAGGATACCATAGCTCTGTCTATGTAATCATGACAGAGCTCTCTGCCCTGGCAGTAGGGGTGTGCTGGTTTTTATTACCCTGCAAAGCACATCTCTAAGGGCCGGTTCACACTGGTGTGATGTGGGAAACCCTGCAAAACCAGTGTGGGTTCCCGCATTGCACCTAAATCGCCAGCGGTTCACACTGCCCTCTGCGAACTTTATCAAAAGATAAAGTCACGTTAATGCTGTGACGCAATGCATCGGGGGAAGCGTCTGACGTCACTTCCGATCTACGGCCGAGACCGGAAGTCCCTGGATTACAGTGCCTGACCGCTGCCATGCTACTTTATGCTACCTATATGCTGTTACTTCATTAATTGAATGTGAGTGTATTACTTTTTACTTTTCCAATAAATGTTTTAAACATACTACACTATGAAGTGCTCCCTTTTATCTATGGTTTGAGTCTCAAACCCTACCCAGAATATTCCCCCTTGATGCTGGTTTCCCAAAGGATTTAAAGAGCCTGCCTTAAAAGGGACTACCACTGGACCTCTATTCCTATATCGGAAACCCTGTTACCTATTGGTACAAACGCTCATTAAGAGTGTTTTGGAGGTGAGCGGCCATTTCACTCATTTATGAATTTATGCTCACCACCACAGTGCTATTAGTTTCCCGCACCATAGGAGTTTCCCGCACATCCGGCAATACCTCTTCACCAGCACTTTCTATGAACTTTTTGATGAACTTTTAAACATTTTACGTTTTTATCTCCATTAATTTTTTGCTTTTTTTATACCCAAAAATTCGTTTTTTTGGGGGGTTTTTTTTTGCCTTTTTTGGGTTTTATTAATTTTTACTTATTTTTGGTACTTTTTATCACCAATTATATTTATATTGTGCACTTTTATCACTGTTATTGTGATTAGACCATTCCTTATTTGATCCTTGCTTCTTTATTAGCACGGTGCACTTTATAGTTCACTTTCACTATATTTCCCCCTCAGTGATTTTTCTATCACTTATGCTATTGTGGTATTTTTTTGCACCTTTATGCACTGTGCACTTTACCACAGCTCTCTGTTATTATTCAGCATTAATATCCAGTATATATGACTATTTATTTTCATCTACTTGCTCTTATCTATTTATTTGTTGACCTTTATTGTGGTCTAATTGGCACCATTGTCACTGTGCACATCACCTTTATTTATATTGTTTTTGCTGCTACTCTGCTTATCTATTTATTCAAATGTATTATGTATATTTATTTCTATGATTCCATTATTTATTGGGGTTGATTGAGCGCCGATTCTATTTATATGTTCAATACAAAGTTAATGACACCCACAGAACGGTTTGCAGATTGCAATGTGAACTGTGAATTCGGACAGGAATCGGATCGCATGGGTGTGAAAACCTATACGATCCTATTCTGGTGCAGACCAAATTTGGTTAGAATGCAATGTAAATTCAGCCATACGGTTTGTATGGCTGAATTTGCATTGCAAAGACATCACATGTGATCTGCACAGCACCACATAGAACACACAAAAACACTGGCTAGGCACAAATTTAATTCTTTGGACGCCCTAGATGTTTAACCCCTTCCCAGCCAGTGTAATTAATAGGTTAGATATCTGGCGCACAGACAAGTGGGTGGTTTAAAACAAAGTAAAAAAGGTCCTTGGTATTAGCATAAAGAGATGTATAGAACTGTTCGCCGGCGAACAGTTCCCGGCGAACTTCGCATGTTCGCGTTCGCCGCTGCGGGCGAACATATGCGATGTTCGGTCCGCCCCCCATAATACATCATTGAGGCAAACTTTGACCCTGAACCTCACAGTCAGCAGACACATTTCCAGCCAATCAGCATACCTCCCTCCCACACCCTCCCACCTCCTATAAATAAGCAAGGGCAGCATCCATCTTAGATCATTCTGAAGCAGTGTGTGTAGTGAGAGTAGGGAGAGAGCTGCTGCTGCTGCTGCTGTTAAGCTAGGGACAGTTAGTCAGTGTTCCTGGTCTTGCAGTGTTCTTGGTCCACTACTGCTGTAAGGACAGCACCCCAAAAAGCCCTTCTAAGGGCTGGTATTTGTGTAATTTTTTTTTTATATATATATATATATTTCTAGCGTCCCCAAAAGCCCTTTTAAGGGCTGGTAATTGAGGTTTTTTTTTTTTATTTATATATATACATATATATATATTTAGCGTCCCCAAAAGCCCTTTTAAGGGCTGGTAACTGGTAATAGAGTTTTTCCTATATATATATATCTATTGTACACTGCAGTTGCCTGCCCGCTGTGTGTGAGAGGCCAAAGACCTACCACAGACTGTACTGTGTGCACACCACACTCATTTCGGGTGGCACAGGCACAGTACCTGGCATTTTAAAAAATATTTTTTTTTTTCCTCTGTCATAATTGCAGTGAGTGCTGTGTCAGGTCCACAGAGTGCACTGTACCCACTGCAGTGCACTGCCCACCACTGATATATATACGGTGGCACAGCATCTTGTTGCAATAAATTGAAAAAAAAAAATATTTTTTATTATTGCAGTTGCCTGGGCTGCCAGTGACTGTCAGGTCCACAGAGTGTACTGTGCCCACTGCAGTGCCACTGTGTGCCCACCCACCACTGATATATAAGGTGGCACAGCAGCTTGCAAAGTAAAAAAATATATATATTTTTTTTAAATTGCAGTTGCCTGGGTGCCAGTGACTGCTGTCAGGTCCACAGAGAGTGTACTGTGCCACTGCCCACCCACCACTGATATATAAGGTGGCACAGCAGCTTGCAAAGTAAAAAAAAATATATATTTTTTTAAATTGCAGTTGCCTGGGTGCCAGTGACTGCTGTCAGGTCCACAGAGAGTGTACTGTGCCACTGCCCACCCACCACTGATATATAAGGTGGCACAGCAGCTTGCAAAGTAAAAAAAAAATATATATATTTTTTAAATTGCAGTTGCCTGGGTGCCAGTGACTGCTGTCAGGTCCACAGAGAGTGTACTGTGCCACTGCCCACCCACCACTGATATATAAGGTGGCACAGCAGCTTGCAAAGTAAAAAAATATATATATATATTTTTTTACTTTGCAGTTGCCTGGGTGCCAGTGACTGCTGTCAGGTCCACAGAGAGTGTACTGTGCCACTGCCCACCCACCACTGATATATAAGGTGGCACAGCAGCTTGCACTCATAGTACAACAGTAACAACTAGTGTTGAGCGAACACGGACTGTATTATTCGTGTTCGTACCGAATAATTGGATTTTTTGTACCCGAACACGGACACGGACACTTTACTGTATGTTCGGGTAAAAATCCGTGTTCGGTCGTTTTATTTCCGGGTTTTGCATGCTTTGGCGCTCTTTTCATGGCGGGCTTTCAACAGCCAATCAACAATCGTTTAACTGGTGTGCCTTAAGCCATCCCAGCCATGCCTGCAAATGTCTCAGTAGCTGTGATTGGCCGTCTGAAGCATGTGACCAAGTCTTTATAAGTTCGAGGCAGCCGCAGCGGCGTCATTATGCTGCTTAGATTCAGGGACAGAGCACACATCAACGTGCTGGCTGCTGATTAGGGAAAGATAGGCAGGAAAAAACCATTTGTGTCCGGATAGAATTGAGGGACAGGTCGGAGTGTTTAGGCAGGGCGAGTTGTAGGCATTTTAGGGATAGAGTCTGCTGAATTATATAGGGTCAGTGTCTTCTACAAACTACAATCGATATTGCTGTGTGGGGGGTGGGGTCTGCACTCAATCCTGATCTACGATCTCTTCTCAATCCTGTTAGGGACAGAGTCTGCTGAATTTTAGGGAAACTGTGTTCTACAAACTACAATCGATATTGCTGTGTGGTGTGGGATTGGAGATAGGCAGGTGTCAGTGATCCACATCCATTTTTCTGTGTGTGAGCTGCAGTGAACACAATCTTTTTGGGCTGCAGTGAACACAATCTTTTTGGGCTGCAGTGAACACAATCTTTTTGGGCTGCAGTGAACACAATCTTTTTGGGCTGCAGTGAACACAATCTTTTTGGGGTGCAGTGAACAAAATCTTTTTGGGGTGCAGTGAACACAATCCTTTTTGGTGTGCAGTGAACACAATCTTTGTGGGGTGCAGTGAACAAAATCCTTTGTGGGGTGCAGTGAACACAATCTTTTTGGGGTGGAGTGAACAACATCCTTTTTGGGGTGCAGTGAACAAAATCCTTTTTGGGGTGCAGTGAACAAAATCATTTTTGGGGTGCAGTGAACACAATCTTTTTGGGGTGCAGTGAACACAATCTTTGTGGGGTGCAGTGAACACAATCTTTTTGGGGTGGAGTGAACAACATCCTTTTTGGGGTGCAGTGAACAACATCCTTTTTGGGGTGCAGTGAACACAATCTTTTTGGGGTGCAGTGAACACAATCTTTGTGGGGTACAGTGAACAGAATCTTTGTGGGGTGCAGTTAACACAATCTTTGGGGGGTACAGTGAACACAATCTTTGTGAGGTGCAGTGAACACAATCTTTGTGGGGTGCAGTGAACACAATCATTGTGGGGTGCAGTGAACTCAATCTTTGTGGGGTACAGTGAACACAATCTCATACTGAAGGTTTGAGGGTGCTGCCTGTTCCATACTCCCCCTACTCCTCATCTAGCCTTTTAGGGGTACAAACAATAGTAATTGGGGCCTAGTGTGGTTGTGTACGTGTGATATACATACACTTTTTTGGGATCATATTTTCTATTCCGCTATTTAATCAAAAACCTTTGGGGATCAGTTAAATTGGGGGATAGTCTGTGTTGGTACGTGTGAGAGAGATCCACCTTTCCAAGTTGTTGGGGTTCATCTCATACTTCTGAAGGTTTGAGGGTGCTGCCTGTTCCATACTCCCCCTACTCCTAGCCTTTTAGGGGTACAAACAATAGTAATTGGGGCCTAGTGTGGTTGTGTACGTGTGATATACATACACTTTTTTGGGATCATATTTTCTATTCCGCTATTTAATCAAAAACCTCTGGGGATCAGTTAAATTGGGGGATAGTCTGTGTTGGTACGTGTGAGAGAGATCCACCTTTCCAAGTTGTTGGGGTTCATCTCATACTTCTGAAGGTTTGAGGGTGCTGCCTGTTCCATACTCCCCCTACTCCTAGCCTTTTAGGGGTACAAACAATAGTAATTGGGGCCTAGTGTGGTTGTGTACGTGTGATATACATACACTTTTTTGGGATCATATTTTCTATTCCGCTATTTAATCAAAAACCTTTGGGGATCAGTTAAATTGGGGGATAGTCTGTGTTGGTACGTGTGAGAGAGATCCACCTTTCCAAGTTGTTGAGGTTCATCTCATACTTCTGAAGGTTTGAGGGTGCTGCCTGTTCCATACTCCCCCTACTCCTAGCCTTTTAGGGGTACAAACAATAGTAATTGGGGCCTAGTGTGGTTGTGTACGTGTGATATACATACACTTTTTTGGGATCATATTTTCTATTCCGCTATTTAATCAAAAACCTTTGGGGATCAGTTAAATTGGGGGATAGTCTGTGTTGGTACGTGTGAGAGAGATCCACCTTTCCAAGTTGTTGGGGTTCATCTCATACTTCTGAAGGTTTGAGGGTGCTGCCTGTTCCATACTCCCCCTACTCCTAGCCTTTTAGGGGTACAAACAATAGTAATTGGGGCCTAGTGTGGTTGTGTACGTGTGATATACATACACTTTTTTGGGATCATATTTTCTATTCCGCTATTTAATCAAAAACCTTTGGGGATCAGTTAAATTGGGGGATAGTCTGTGTTGGTACGTGTGAGAGAGATCCACCTTTCCAAGTTGTTGGGGTTCATCTCATACTTCTGAAGGTTTGAGGGTGCTGCCTGTTCCATACTCCCCCTACTCCTAGCCTTTTAGGGGTACAAACAATAGTAATTGGGGCCTAGTGTGGTTGTGTACGTGTGATATACATACACTTTTTTGGGATCATATTTTCTATTCCGCTATTTAATCAAAAACCTTTGGGGATCAGTTAAATTGGGGGATAGTCTGTGTTGGTACGTGTGAGAGAGATCCACCTTTCCAAGTTGTTGAGGTTCATCTCATACTTCTGAAGGTTTGAGGGTGCTGCCTGTTCCATACTCCCCCTACTCCTAGCCTTTTAGGGGTACAAACAATAGTAATTGGGGCCTAGTGTGGTTGTGTACGTGTGATATACATACACTTTTTTGGGATCATATTTTCTATTCCGCTATTTAATCAAAAACCTTTGGGGATCAGTTAAATTGGGGGATAGTCTGTGTTGGTACGTGTGAGAGAGATCCACCTTTCCAAGTTGTTGGGGTTCATCTCATACTTCTGAAGGTTTGAGGGTGCTGCCTGTTCCATACTCCCCCTACTCCTAGCCTTTTAGGGGTACAAACAATAGTAATTGGGGCCTAGTGTGGTTGTGTACGTGTGATATACATACACTTTTTTGGGATCATATTTTCTATTCCGCTATTTAATCAAAAACCTTTGGGGATCAGTTAAATTGGGGGATAGTCTGTGTTGGTACGTGTGAGAGAGATCCACCTTTCCAAGTTGTTGGGGTTCATCTCATACTTCTGAAGGTTTGAGGGTGCTGCCTGTTCCATACTCCCCCTACTCCTAGCCTTTTAGGGGTACAAACAATAGTAATTGGGGCCTAGTGTGGTTGTGTACGTGTGATATACATACACTTTTTTGGGATCATATTTTCTATTCCGCTATTTAATCAAAAACCTCTGGGGATCAGTTAAATTGGGGGATAGTCTGTGTTGGTACGTGTGAGAGAGATCCACCTTTCCAAGTTGTTGGGGTTCATCTCATACTTCTGAAGGTTTGAGGGTGCTGCCTGTTCCATACTCCCCCTACTCCTAGCCTTTTAGGGGTACAAACAATAGTAATTGGGGCCTAGTGTGGTTGTGTACGTGTGATATACATACACTTTTTTGGGATCATATTTTCTATTCCGCTATTTAATCAAAAACCTTTGGGGATCAGTTAAATTGGGGGATAGTCTGTGTTGGTACGTGTGAGAGAGATCCACCTTTCCAAGTTGTTGAGGTTCATCTCATACTTCTGAAGGTTTGAGGGTGCTGCCTGTTCCATACTCCCCCTACTCCTAGCCTTTTAGGGGTACAAACAATAGTAATTGGGGCCTAGTGTGGTTGTGTACGTGTGATATACATACACTTTTTTGGGATCATATTTTCTATTCCGCTATTTAATCAAAAACCTTTGGGGATCAGTTAAATTGGGGGATAGTCTGTGTTGGTACGTGTGAGAGAGATCCACCTTTCCAAGTTGTTGGGGTTCATCTCATACTTCTGAAGGTTTGAGGGTGCTGCCTGTTCCATACTCCCCCTACTCCTAGCCTTTTAGGGGTACAAACAATAGTAATTGGGGCCTAGTGTGGTTGTGTACGTGTGATATACATACACTTTTTTGGGATCATATTTTCTATTCCGCTATTTAATCAAAAACCTTTGGGGATCAGTTAAATTGGGGGATAGTCTGTGTTGGTACGTGTGAGAGAGATCCACCTTTCCAAGTTGTTGAGGTTCATCTCATACTTCTGAAGGTTTGAGGGTGCTGCCTGTTCCATACTCCCCCTACTCCTAGCCTTTTAGGGGTACAAACAATAGTAATTGGGGCCTAGTGTGGTTGTGTACGTGTGATATACATACACTTTTTTGGGATCATATTTTCTATTCCGCTATTTAATCAAAAACCTTTGGGGATCAGTTAAATTGGGGGATAGTCTGTGTTGGTACGTGTGAGAGAGATCCACCTTTCCAAGTTGTTGGGGTTCATCTCATACTTCTGAAGGTTTGAGGGTGCTGCCTGTTCCATACCCCCCCTACTCCTCATCTAGCCTTTTAGGGGTACAAACAATAGTAATTGGGGCCTAGTGTGGTTGTGTACGTGCGAGATACATACACTTTTTTTGATCATATTTCCTATTCCGCTATTCAATAAAAACCTTTGAGGATCAATTGAATTGCGGGATAGTCTGTGTCGGTACGTGTGAGAGAGATCCACCTTTCCAAGTTGTTGGGGTTCATCTCATACTTCTGAAGGTTTGAGGGTGCTGCCTGTTCCATACCCCCCCTACTCCTCATCTAGCCTTTTAGGGGTACAAACAATAGTAATTGGGGCCTAGTGTGGTTGTGTACGTGCGAGATACATACACTTTTTTTGATCATATTTCCTATTCCGCTATTCAATAAAAACCTTTGAGGATCAATTGAATTGCGGGATAGTCTGTGTCGGTACGTGTGAGAGAGATCCACCTTTCCAAGTTGTTGGGGTTCATCTCATACTTCTGAAGGTTTGAGGGTGCTGCCTGTTCCATACCCCCCCTACTCCTCATCTAGCCTTTTAGGGGTACAAACAATAGTAATTGGGGCCTAGTGTGGTTGTGTACGTGCGAGATACATACACTTTTTTTGATCATATTTCCTATTCCGCTATTCAATAAAAACCTTTGAGGATCAATTGAATTGCGGGATAGTCTGTGTCGGTACGTGTGAGAGAGATCCACCTTTCCAAGTTGTTGGGGTTCATCTCATACTTCTGAAGGTTTGAGGGTGCTGCCTGTTCCATACCCCCCCTACTCCTCATCTAGCCTTTTAGGGGTACAAACAATAGTAATTGGGGCCTAGTGTGGTTGTGTACGTGCGAGATACATACACTTTTTTTGATCATATTTCCTATTCCGCTATTCAATAAAAACCTTTGAGGATCAATTGAATTGCGGGATAGTCTGTGTCGGTACGTGTGAGAGAGATCCACCTTTCCAAGTTGTTGGGGTTCATCTCATACTTCTGAAGGTTTGAGGGTGCTGCCTGTTCCATACTCCCCCTACTCCTCATCTAGCCTTTTAGGGGTACAAACAATAGTAATTGGGGCCTAGTGTGGTTGTGTACGTGTGATATACATACACTTTTTTTGGATCATATTTTCTATTCCGCTATTTAATTTAACTGGGCCTCCATGCGAGACCTGTGTGCCTTGTTGCGCTGTTTTGAGTACTCCACCAACATGGCCAGTGGCAATGACGCCGTTCTCAGCTTAACTATCCCACTTCTATGCCTCCTTGAAAAAACAATTCGGGCGATGATGGAAGAGGATGTGGCACAGGATGAGGAGGAGGAGGAGGATGAAGAGGTAACATTTCCAAGGCTTTCAGGGCAGTCATTCGCAAGGGGCTCCGAGGGTGGGTTCCTGCACACGCAAACGCCAGGGACGCAATTGTCCAGCAGGGGCACAGTTCTGGAGGATGAGGAGGATGAGGAGGAGGAGGAGCTGGAGGAGGAGATGGAACCATGTTCACAGCAGGGTGGCACCCAGGCCAGCTCATGGCCATCACTGGTGCGTGGCTGGGGGGATACAGAGGACACGGACCATACACCTCCCACAGAGGACAGCCTTTCGTTGCCTCTGGGCAGCCTGGCACACATGAGCGATTACATGCTGCAGTGTCTCCACAACGACCGCCGAGTTGCCCACATTCTAACTTGTGCTGATTACTGGGTGGCCACGCTGCTGGATCCCCGTTACAAGGACAACGTACCGTCCTTAATTCACTCACTGGAGCGCGATCGCAAGATGCGCGAGTACAAGCGCACGCTGGTAGACGCCATGCTGCTGGCATTCCCATCTGACAGCGGGGCCACAGTGGAAGCACAAGGCAGAGGAGGAGGAGGAGGAGGTCGCCAACGCAACCAGGGCACCGCCAGCACCTCAGAAGGCAGGGTTAGCATGGCCTAAATGTGGAAAAGCTTTGTCAGCACGCCACAACAAACAGCAGCACCAGCAGCTCAGATGGAACGTCTTAGCAGGAGGCAGCATTTTACCAACATGGTGGAGCAGTATGTGTGCACACGCCTACATGTAGTGAATGACGGGTCTGCCCCCTTCAACTTCTGGGTCTCCAAATTGGGCACATGGCCTGAGCTTGCCCTTTACGCCTTGGAGGTGCTGGCGTGCCCTGCAGCCAGTGTATTATCTGAACGGGTATTTAGCACGGCTGGGGGCGTTATAACAGACAAGCGCAGCCGCCTGTCCAGAGACAATGTGGACAAGCTCACGTTCATTAAAATGAACCAGGCATGGATCCCACGGGACTTTTCCGTACCTTATGCAGAATAGCAATGGATACCGACCTTACCCACCCATTGTTCCATTTTTGCTCTTTCTCACTCTTTTGGGGTGTACCCTCATTTAAAATTTGTGAAAAGAAGCAGTGTTGGCTACCTCGTCCTCCTCCTCAGGGCCAGATTAATGTAGGGGCTATTGGAGCTGCAGCTCCAGGCCCCTACCTTTTATATAGGCCCCGGGTTGGCCATATTCACTGTTACCGCTCTTCTGTCACTTGTAAACACAGAAGTCTGGCTTCTATGCTCGCTTCCCCAGGCAGCACCCTCAGAACCTCCCCACACAGCGTGAAGGCCGGACAAGGAGGGACAGTTGGCGATGCATGGATGTGTTTATGGGCTTCAGAGACAGCATCCCATGTTGAATTAGGCATGCATGGCTGCACCCTTCCTCCTCTGGGTGCCTGGCAAGGCACGGCCCTAAGGCCCTTCAAAATCCTCAGCACCAAGCCCATGATGCTGTTAATCCGGCCCTGGTCCTCCTCCACCGCCGCTTCCACCTACACCGCCCATAGGTGTGCGCAGCCTATTGCATTAAGGTGTGCACCCCAAAGTTGAAATACACATGCATGTGTTTGCCAGCAGGGAGAGTAATGTATCGGGGCCATGTACCTGTAGGCAAGGAGAAATAGAGCAGAGCAGGTCCCAGGGAGATCTTTCCCATCTCCTCACTGGCAATGCTATGTGCCCTAGGTGATTAGGGTGTGCCCAGGCACACCCAGCACACCCTGTGCGCACGCCTATGTCACCGCCACATCCACCACCACCTTAACCTCCCTCCTACTCCATATGGGCCTCGTCCTTCAGAGATGAAGAAGAACATTGTTTTATTTTTCTGTTTTTTTTTGTTGTTTTAAGTTATTTCCCTATCCACATTTGTTTGCAGAGCACTTGCCATGCTCTTAATTACGTTTTGCTGCCATTTGCAGCACTCTAGCCCTTTCCTTTGGTGTTTTAGAGCCATTTTAGTGCCTTAAAGTTCGGGTCCCCATTGACTTCAATGGGGTTCGGTGTCCGGGAAAAGTTCGGTAAAAGTCCGGGACACGGACCCGGACTTTTTTTTAAAGTTCGGCCGAACCCGTCGAACACGGACATCTAGGTGTTCGCTCAACCCTAGTAACAACACATTAAAAAAAAAAAATGACAGGCAGAGGCAGACCCCCCCGCAAGGGCCGTCGTGGTCGTGGTGCTGTGATTTCCTTAGGCCCTAGAATAATGCCCAGTGTTCAGAGGCCACCACAGACCCTGAACTCAAAAAATTCTGAGGCCATAGTTGACTGGCTTACACAGGACACCCAATCATCTACAGCTTCCGCTCGGAACCTTAATGTACCATCCTCCTCCAGCTCAGCTTCGGGCACCTCTCAATTTACCACTCGCCAGCCCGCCGGCACCACCACCAACACTAGCACCACAGCCGCTTCACTTGATCCATCAGAGGAGTTATTTTCACATCAGTTGGAAGAAATAAGTGATGCGCAACTATTAGTGCCAGAGGATGTAGATAACGGGGATATGTCTCAGTCAGGCAGAATTATACACATGGACGTACATTGTGATGATGATGATGATGATGTTGTACCTGCTGCTGCTGCCTTTGCTGAGTTGTCAAGTGAAGCGGCTGATGATGACGATCTGTCTGTGGATGTCACCTGGGTGCCTGCTCGAAGAGCAGAAGAAGAGGGGGAAAGTTCAGATGGGGAGACAGAGAGGAGGAGGAGACGAGTTGGAAGCAGGGGGAGGAGGTCATCGCAAGGAGCTAGTGGCGCAGTCAGACAGCATGTAGATTCGGCACCCGGGGTCAGCCAGACAGCACGCCAATCAACGCAAGCTGTTGCCACCACCAGAATGCCGTCCTTGCAAAGCTCAGCAGTGTGGCATTTTTTTTGTGTGTCTGCCTCTGATATCAGCGATGCCATTTGTAACCTGTGCCAAAAGAAACTGAGTCGTGGGAAGTCCAACACCCACCTAGGTACAACTGCTTTGCGAAGGCACATGATCTCACATCACAAACACCTATGGGATCAACACATGAGTAAAAGCAGCACACAAACTGAAAGCCACCATCCTCCTCCTGGTCCAGCATCTTCAGCCACGTCAACCAATGCTGTCCTCCATGCCCCCTATCAACAACCCGCCCCTCCGCCTCTCACCTTCAGCAGTTCCTGCTCGTCACCTGCCCACAGTCAGGTGTCTGTGAAGGAAATGTTTGAGCGTAAGAAGCCAATCTCACAGAGTCACCCCCTTGCCCGGCGTCTGACAGCTGGCTTGTCGAAACTCTTAGCCCGCCAGCTTTTACCATACAAGCTGGTGGAGTCTGAGGCCTTCAAAAAATTTGTCGCTATTGGGACACCGCAGTGGAAGGTACCCGGCCGAAATTATTTTTCACAAAAGGCAATCCCCAACCTGTACTCTATTGTGGAAAAGGAAATCATGTCATGTCTGGCACACAGTGTTGGGGCAAGGGTCCATCTGACCACTGATAGCTGGTCTGCAAAGCACGGTCAGGGCAGGTATATAACTTACACTGCGCATTGGGTAAACCTGCTGGCGGCTGCCAAGCATGGAATGCGTGGCTCTGCAGCAGAGGAGTTGGTGACACCGCCACGACTTGCAGGCAGGCCTGCTGCCACCTCCTCTACTCCTCCTACTCCATCCTCTTTGCTAACCTCCTCGGCTGAGTCCTCTTCTGCTGTTGCGTCTTGCTCCACACCAACTGCACCCCCCCAGCTCCCCAGGGGCTATTCCACATGCCGGATACGACAGTGTCACGCTGTCTTGGGGTTGACTTGCCTGAAAGCAGAGAGTCACACCGGACCAGCACTACTGTCCGCCCTGAACGCACAGGTGGATCAGTGGCTGACCCCGCACCAACTGGAGATCAGCAAAGTGGTGTGTGACAACGGCAGCAATTTGTTGGCGGCATTGAATTTGGGCAAGTTGACACATGTGCCGTGCATGGCACATGTGTTGAATCTGATTGTGCAACGTTTTGTGCAGAAGTGCCCAGGCTTACAGGACGTCCTCAAGCAGGCCAGGAAGGTGTGTGGCCATTTCAGGCGTTCCTACACGGCCATGGCGCACTTTGCAGATATTCAGCGGCGAAACAACATGCCAGTGAGGCGCTTGATTTGGGACAGCCCGACACGTTGGAATTCAACACTGCTAATGTTCGACCGCCTGCTCCAACAAGAAAAAGCGGTCAACGAGTATTTGTATGACCGGGGTGCTAGGACAGCCTCTGCGGAGCTGGGTATTTTTTTGCCACGTTACTGGACGCTCATGCGCAATGCCTGTAGGCTCATGCGTCCTTTTGAGGAGGTGACAAACCTAGTGAGTCGCACCGAAGGCACCATCAGCGACATCATCCCATATGTTTTTTTCCTGGAGCGTGTCCTGCGAAGAGTGCTGGATCAGGCCGTAGATGAGCGTGAAGAGGAAGAGGAAGAGTTGTGGTCACCATCACCACCACCAGAAACAGCCTTACCATCGATTGCTGGACCTGCGGCAACACTGGAAGAGGAGTGTGAGTAAGAGGAGTCAGAGGAGGAATGTGGCTTTGAGGAGGAGGAACACCAACCACAGCAGGCATCCCAGGGTGCTCGTTGTCACCTATCTGGTACCCGTGGTGTTGTACGTGGCTGGGGGGAAGAACACACCTTCAATGACATCAGTGAGGACGAGGAATTGGACATGAGTAGCTCGGCATCCAACCTTGTGCAAATGGGGTCTTTCATGCTGTCATGCCTGTTGAGGGACCCTCGTATAAAAAGGCTGAAGGAGAACGACCTGTACTGGGTGGCCACACTACTAGACCCCCGGTATAAGCAGAAAGTCTGTGATATGTTACCCAATTACCGGCAGTCGCAAAGGATGCAGCAGCTACAAAATAAGTTAAAAAGTATGCTTTACACAGCATATAAGGGTGATGTCACAGCACAACGGGAATCCAACAGGGGAAGAGGTGAAAGTAATCCTCCTCCTACCACCACAACCACGCCGGCAAGGACACGACGCTTTACAGACGTCTTGTTGATGGAGGACATGCGGAGCTTTTTTAGTCCTATGCATCGCCACAGCCCTTCGGGGTCCACCCTCAGAGAATGACTCGACCGACAGGTAGCAGACTACCTTGCCTTAACTGCAGATATCGACACTCTGAGGAGCGATGAACCCCTTGACTACTGGGTGTGCAGGCTTGACCTGTGGCCTGAGCTATCCCAATTTGCCATTGAACTTCTGGCCTGCCCCGCTTCAAGTGTGCTGTCAGAAAGGACCTTCAGCGCAGCAGGAGGTATTGTCACTGAGAAGAGAAGTCGCCTAGGTCAAAAAAGTCTTGATTACCTCACGTTTATTAAGATGAATGAGGCATGGATCCCGAAGGGACTGACAGTGGGGGATGCATTTGACTAAAAAAGGCCTGGTGATGACTGAGATGCCTTGGCCTAAAAATGGTCCACACGCTGCTGTATATAATCATTCTCTGCATGCCGGATGACTTACCTGACGTCTCCGCCACCAACTACGGTTCAAGCCGCAATTTTTTAGTGCACTTTCTGCCTTAAAACCTTAATTTTTCAGGCCGCTGCTACAGCAGCGGCTGCAACAATACCTGCTTTTTCATGCATGTGTACATGCCTAATTTTTCTGGCCTCTGGTGCTACACTGTGGCTGCAAAAAAACAAAAAACAAAAAAAAAGGCACATACATGTGTCAATTCCCCTTCGTGATCGTTACCTTGTCGTGGTGAAGGGGCTTGCGCATCACAATGAAGCGATCACCTCTAGGATTGTGTTGGCACACCCCAGATGATAAGGTCGTTGCTTCATTGTGAACAGACCAAAAGCGATCCGCAGGATAATTTTTCATAGAAAAAACATTCATTTTCTTTCATTCTTTCTGTGGAGCTGGGTATTTTTTGGCCGCGTTACTGAATGCTCATGAACAATGGCTGTAGGCTCATGCGTCCTTTTGCGGAGGTGACAACCCTGGTGGTCAGTCGAACCCAAGGCAACATCATCGACCTCATCCCATATGCGTTTTTTCTGGAGCGTGCCCTGCGAAGAGTACTGGATCAGGCTGTAGATGAGCATGAAGAGGAAGAGTTGTGGTCCCCATCACCACCAGAAGCAGCCTTGTCGTTGTCAATTGCTGGACCTGTGGCAACGCAGAGAGAGGAGTCTGAAGAAGAGAAGTCAGAGGAGGATGTTGGCTTTGAGGAGGTGGAATACCAGCCACAGCAGGCGTCCCAGGGGGCTTGTTGTCACCTTTCGGGGACCCTTGGTGTTGTACGTGGCTGGGTGGAGGAAGAGACCTTCAATGATGTCAGTGAGGACAAGGAATGGGACATGGCTAGCTGGTATCCAACCTTGTGCAAATGGGGAGTTTGCGGTTGTGCAAATGGACTGACTGACTGTTAAACGGGGAGTTTGGTCTGTCAGAGTTTGGTCTGTCACTGTGAAGCGGGCGACGGGTGTAACCCTTACACTACTTGACCGATAAAACATCATACCTGATCGTATTCACACACTGGATGTTTTAGTGCTGGTTTACACTGCCGCTACCACTAAAGTAGCGTCGCTTCCAGTGCGACTTTGGCGCGACTTTGGCGCGACCTCATCGCGAGGCGACTTTTTATTTGGCCAATCACAATATCATGTTTTGTGACTGCTGTCACCTAATTTCCTTTTCCTGTTTTTTGTTTTACATATTTCCCCATGTGTGCAGTGTTGTCTGTGTCATAGCTCAACTGATAGGCATGTTTGCCTTGGCATATCATATTTCAGCTTGCCAGAAAGAAAAAAGACAGCTGGAAAGACACTGCATTAGTTTTCTACTAAAAATTATAAGAAAAATGCTGTTTTTTTGGGGTTCTGGACATACTACAGAGCTGAAACTTGACAGGTACACTTTTTAGACCCCCCAGACACTAAATACAAAAAATGACATGCCTGCCTAAAAAAATGCCCGATAAATGCCTGCAAGAAAAAAAGCCAGCCGCAGAGAAGCCATATTCCTGAAAATATAAGAAAAATGCTGTTTTTTAGGGGTTCTGGACATGCTACAGAGCTGAAACTTGACAGGTACACTTTTTAGACCCCCCAGACACTAAATACAAAAAATGACATGCCTGCCTAAAAAAATGCCTGATAAATGCCTGCAAGAAAAAAAGCCAGCCGCAGAGAAGCCATATTCCTGAAAATATAAGAAAAATGCTGTTTTTTAGGGGTTCTGGACATGCTACAGAGCTGAAACTTGACAGGTACACTTTTTAGACCCCCCAGACACTAAATACAAAAAATGACATGCCTGCCTAAAAAAATGCCCGCTAAATGCCTGCAAGAGAAAAAGCCAGCCGCAGAGAAGCCGTATTCCTGAAAATATAAGAAAAATGCTGTTTTTTAGGGGTTCTGGACATGCTACAGAGCTGAAACTTGACAGGTACACTTTTTAGACCCCCCAGACACTAAATACAAAAAATGACATGCCTGCCTAAAAAAATGCCCGCTAAATGCCTGCAAGAGAAAAAGCCAGCCGCAGAGAAGCCGTATTCCTGAAAATATAAGAAAAATGCTGTTTTTTAGGGGTTCTGGACATGCTACAGAGCTGAAACTTGACAGGTACACTTTTTAGACCCCCCAGACACTAAATACAAAAAATGACATGCCTGCCTAAAAAAATGCCCGCTAAATGCCTGCAAGAGAAAAAGCCAGCCGCAGAGAAGCCGTATTCCTGAAAATATAAGAAAAATGCTGTTTTTTAGGGGTTCTGGACATGCTACAGAGCTGAAACTTGACAGGTACACTTTTTAGACCCCCCAGACACTAAATACAAAAAATGACATGCCTGCCTAAAAAAATGCCCGCTAAATGCCTGCAAGAGAAAAAGCCAGCCGCAGAGAAGCCGTATTCCTGAAAATATAAGAAAAATGCTGTTTTTTAGGGGTTCTGGACATGCTACAGAGCTGAAACTTGACAGGTACACTTTTTAGACCCCCCAGACACTAAATACAAAAAATGACATGCCTGCCTAAAAAAATGCCCGCTAAATGCCTGCAAGAGAAAAAGCCAGCCGCAGAGAAGCCGTATTACTGAAAATATAAGAAAAATGCTGTTTTTTAGGGGTTCTGGACATGCTACAGAGCTGAAACTTCACAGGTACACTTTTTAGACCCCCCAGATGCTAAATCCAAAGAAATTTTTTATTTTTATTTTTTTTTTCATTTTTCCAATAATTGGCTCTCTATCAAAAAATTATAATTTTTAAGAACTTTTTTTTGCGTGATCCCTCTCCGGCATGCCACAGTCCAGGTGTTAGTCCCCTTGAAACAACTTTTCCATCACTATTGTGGCCAGAAAGAGTCCCTGTGTGTTTTAAAATTCGCCTGCCTATTGAAGTCTATGGCGGTTCGCCCGGTTCGCGAACATTTGCAGATGTTCGCGTTCGCTGTTCGCGAACGGCGAATTTTAGGTTCGCGACATCACTATTAGCATATAGTGTCCATTAGTCCAGGATTATATCATCATAAGGTTATTTAAAACTAATAGGCAGCAGCCGTCTCAAGAGTGTGTCCAAGGAACTCTGTAAGAAATGTCAAAAAAGAACGGAAGGAGCACCTAAGTGTAGTATTAAAACATTAGTATTTATTACATTAGATTAAAAACACTTACAAGATATAAGGCAAATCACGATTTTATAAATGTGTCATCTGCCCCGTGACTTTCACTGTCCTGTAGGCTCATCTGGCGATCAGGAAGGCTGTGGGCAAGGGAGCTGGGATGCCTGGGAGCGTTACAAAGTCCGTGCAACCTGGCATGGAAGGCACAGATGGAAATGACATCACCAGAAGATGGACCTCAAAAGTACATCCAACCTAACCCATTAGAGCTGAAGGTGTTAGATGATCTAGCCAACAATCAGAATATTAAATCTGCAGACAAGGGAGAAGGTATAGTGGTACAGGACAGACATGATTACATCCAAGAGACTCACAGATTATTATCACTTATATTGGGCTTACACATGATCCATTATCTAGATTCTTTGGCATCCCTAGCTAACATGGCTTTTTCTGTTGGTATCATTTTCAAAGCGGAGTTGTCCTTGATCAAGAGAGATTTCTATAGGAGGTCATATTTCTATCACTTACCAAAAGTCCACAAGGGCCTGCATAATCCACCAGGATGCCCCATAGTGGCCTTGATGGGAAGTGTCACCAGTGGGTTCATCATGTATGTTGATAGGTTCCTCCAACCTCTAGCCCAGAACCTACCATCATATATATCAGAGATGGTACACATCTTCTAGGGATGCTCCTACCATATCACTGGGAGACCACATACAAAGTGCATGTGGGTTTCTCTTGATGTAATGTCCCTTTACACCTCAATACCACATGAGGTAGGTCTCAGGGCTGTACAGCATGTTATAGCAGAGGATCCCTTGGGAAACCCTAGACAGGCCCATTTCATCTTAGAGGCTACAATTCTGCCTCAAGCATTATTACTTTGAGTCTGATGGCGCCTACTACTTACAGTCCAATGGCACAGCTATGGGGGCAAATTTTGCCCCCAGCTATGCCAACCTAACAAAGGGCTACTGGGAGCTACAGTATATTACTCATAACAATCAGTTTGCCGCCCGTGTGAATTACTATGGTCGCTAGATTGATGATATCGTAATTATATGGGATTGCCCCCCAGAGAGCATTGAACTGTTTGTACAACACTGCAACAATAACCCCTTGGGTTATCTTTAACTCATGTTACTGATCCGGATCAATTAGCCTTCCTGGACTTAGAGCTATGTCGTGATGGCCCAAAAGTTTTTTGTTAAACCGAATGCCGGTAATTCTTTCATCCACTACTGTAGTTGCCATCAACCTAAATGGATTAACAATATCCCAAAAAGCCAATTATATCGGCAGCATCAGGAAAAAGGACGATGAACGTCCGCTAGCTGTCCACTTTGCAAAGTTTCATGGAGGTAATTCACAAGACCTGCGCATCAATGGCATCTATGGAATCAATCTTCCATTGGGGAGGGGTGATTTTGATACAATTTTAGTTCAAAAAAGAGAAAATGTGGATTTACAGGGTGGGAACCCATTTTCCTAAGGGGTTAAATACTGAATGTAACCATTCTTGGAAGCCTAGGTGGTTGACCACCAATCCTTTCCCTCCCTTCCCTCTCCTTTTTATAAGTAACTACAGCATGAACAAAAATAAGGGAGGAAATAGAAGTACAAACATGATTGATAGCTTTGAATGTATCTTTCCATCCTTTTATTGCACTCTTTGTTTATTTGACTTTTGTGATTAATATCTATGAGGAGTTTATGATGCATGCTATGCACCAAGCATATCTAAAGACCTCCAGATGGAGGCCTTCCTCGCTCTGAAGATACGTCCACGAGATATGTCCATCAGACCCAATAGGAGTGAGAGAGGTGGAAATATACGACTGCAGAGAGATCTGTTAATCCCCAAGTACACCAAGGTACACCATTCCTACTAACAATCGCTATTCTCCACTAAGGAGGCCAGGACCCTACACCCCAAGGGACGACAGAAGAAATAGAGGGTTCCATGACGACCAGAGGGGATTTTTTCCAGGCTGGTCCACAAGGGAGGCCACCACCACCCAGGTACCAAGGTTGGTATCGACCACCGAGACAACAAGGATGGAGAGGACCCCAAGGATACAACAATCATTGGAGTCAGGACCATACTCTAGACAGAGGACCCCCCCAAAACAGAGGAGCAGGGGGCTATGTGGGAAATTGGAGAGGATTTCTGAGAGGTGTGGAGTTCACGAAAGAAGAACTCATGTCCTGGATTTAGGCCTTAAATACCATGAAAGTCCGTATGGTATTAGAAGATCCAATATCAATATACGATCCACGGCAATGCCTAAATTTCGCAACAATAAGTGGTTGAATATTTTCCTTACCTTAGTAGAAGAGGACCTAAAAAAGTACGTTGGGACTGGTCACTTCCAGATTACCTCACAAGTGAGAAAGAAAGGCCCTTAGAGACTTGAGGGAAGCCAGTGGCCTAGTAATAAAAAAGAGCGACAAGGGAGGGAATGTAGTTCTGCTCTCAGAATCCAACTATGAGAAGGAAGTTATGAGACTTCTGTCTGATACACATACCTATAAAAAGCTTGTGAAAAATCCTTTCCCAGATTTGGCTTCTAAATTGAACGAGAAGTTGGACTTTGCTAGGGAAGCATCACTCATCACAGAAAAGGAAAATAGATTCTTAAAAGTTAATAACTATAATGTACCCACGTTTTATATAATCCCCAAGGTTCATAAGAACCAGCTAGAACCCCCAGGGAGACCAATTGTCTCAGTGGTGGGAGGTCCCTTAGAAAGAGTGGGTAAATACTTGGATTCCCTTATAAAAGAGCTAGTCCTCGACCTGCCCTCTTATGTAAGAGACACGGGGGATGTCCTGAATAAGATCGGTGGCCTCAATTTTGAAGGAGAAGTGATGCTAGTGGGTATAGATGTCGAGTCCTTATACACCTCGATACCTAATGACTGGGGTATCCTAGCTGTATGTCATTTTTGGGAAAAAAAGTTTCTATCTAACGGACCACAGAATTAATTCCTTGCTGAGATATTGGAGTTTGCACTGTCTAATAATTTTTAGAGAGGCACTGCGATGGGTGCACCCTGGGCCCCATCGTATGCCTGCCTTCATCTTGGTTTCTGGGAAGAGGAGATGGTGTACACCACATCTATGTACCTCAGCCATGCTTTGACTTGGCTGAGGTACATAGATGACGTGTTCCTTGTATGGAGTGGTACGCCGTCCCAACTCCATGAGTTCATGGGTGAACTCAATAACAACAGCCGTAATATTAACCTCACCTATACAATGGATCCAAAACAGATCTCTTTTCTGGACCTCAACATCTGTCTGGAAGGGGGTACCCTAGTAACGTCTACTTTTAGAAAGAAAACAGCTGCGAATACGCTTCTGAGGGCAAATAGTTCACACCCGGACCCCCTTAAGAAGGGGATACCAGTAGGGCAGTTTATTAGGTTAAAGCATAACTGCTCCAAATACAGTGAATATCTCAAAGAAGCCAAAAAACTGTATCTTAGATTTCGCGAACGGGGGTACTCCCATCGTACCCTTCGGAGAGCAAAACGTCGAGCAGGGCTAAAAACCAGGGATCAACTTCTAACATCCACACCCAAAACAGGTAACGGTATCCCAGCCCCCCCCCCCCCAAGACTAATCACGAGGTACGGTAATCAATGCCAAGAGATCCAGAAAATACTTGAGTGCCAGAAAATATTCTTCTCTAATAAAATGTGTATATATATTTTTCCTTTTCTTTCACTGAACCTTTATAGAAACAACATATGTGTAATAGTTACATGTTAAAATTAACATCTAAATACTATCTGGTATAATTAATCCTTGTATGGTATAAGTGACAACCTTATTGATTTAGGTTGGGCTTTTTAAAAAATTCCTCTCTCTCCATAGGATTAAAATAACAACATAAACTAGAAAAAAAAGTTTGTCGAGACAAACTTTAAGTTGGCTTGAGAAAGCCTGACCAGAAAGTTTGAAAAGTTTAGAAAGTTTGAAAAGTTAGAAAATGTGAAAAGTTTAAAAAGTTTAAAAAGATTTGGCCAATGTTTTTCTTTTTTCTTGTGTGCATGCAATAGATTTTATGTAGCCCCACACTTTTTCTGCACTGCTTGGGTCTGTTAACTCAAATTAGTTTTTTTCTACTACACATTGGACCCCTGGTGGAATGATTTAAAAAAAATAAATGTTATTTATTATGTTCTTATTGAAATGAAATATTTTTTAATGGTTTTATTTATTATTATAATGTATATGCATTAAAATAACTTAATGAATTGTATTTATAATGTATGCATTAAACTAATAACTTAATTTATTATTATTATTATAATTATGTATTTAAATAAACATTTTTTAATTAATTGTATTTATAATAATGCATGAATTTAAATGAACTTATTTCAATGAACTTTATTTTAATAATGTATTTAAATAAACATATTTTTATGCACTATGCGTATTTAGAATCAAATAGAATCGGGCATTTATATAGCGCTTTCATATGTACTACTGTACACCCAAAGCGCTTTACAATCATATCAGGGGATCTCTCCTCAACCACCACCAGTGTGTGGTTAACCATTAATACACTATGCGTATTTATTATAATAATGGATGTATTGAAATTAATTTATTTTTTAATGGAAGATGGAAGAAGAATGTCAGTAACCAGACAGTTTCTGGTCCCATTGACTTCCATAGTATATATTTTTTCCTACTATGGAAGTCAATGGGACCTAGAAACTGCCTGGTTACTGACATTCTTCTAAATATCTTCCTTTCTGTTCAGCAGAAGAAAGAAATTCATACAGGTTTGATACAACATGAGGGTGAGTATATGATGACAGAATTTTCATTTTAAAGTGAACTATCTCCCTTTAATAACATGTCACGTAGATTATTGGCTAACATCAGGATCCACTTGTCACCAGCATAGATGTCTATGGACACCACGACCTGCAAAACTCCAACATGACAAAAACTTTACTAAATCCCAACTCTGAACCATAAACAGTAATAAAAAGGATTCATGTTTATATGTGAGCTTATTTTAAAATCTTCATCATAACATGTATAGCCTATTTTTTTATTGCAAAAACTAATAGGACTTTTATATATTAAGAACAGCTAATGTGGCCCTGAATATGCGTAAATTATATGCGTAGATAATGAGTAGATTGTATGCGTAGATAACTGGATACATAGATAATGAGTAAATTAAATTGCTATTATGAGACACAATTTGCCCTGCTTCTTCCAAAATGGACAAAAATTCAGGACATGTGGCTAAAAAAATTAAAATCCCCCCTACAGAATCAAAATAAATACTTTACGACTGTCACTATCTCAAAGTGAAATGTGAAAATAAATTAAGTGTTCTGGCATACATTGAGCATTAGGCTACAACCAATCACACACGTGTGATTGTGTATTGAGCTCAATACCCAATCAGATGGCTGGTGAATTAAAAAAACTCTGGATTCACGGAAGTTTTACCGCGTTCATGCCATGTGCTCAGCTCAGCTCAAGTCAGTGCAGCAGCGACACAGAGTGATACCAATTCTCTCATCAAATACTGTGTGCATGCAATAGACCTAATACTATAAGGTCTATTGCATGCACACAAGAAAAAAGAAAACCATTGGCCAAAGTTCATCATGTGCCTTGGTGATATCTCTGATTGGACTGCTGCCAAGAATAAAAGACACCTGCCCCCCCCCCCCCCCATCAAGGATCATTCATCAAGCACTACACCTATTTTCTGAGGCAAGTCACTTTGTACTTTTCTACAAATGTTGCTTAAGTTGTAACTTGACAACTAAAAACGTAATAATTCCAATAAAATGAAAGTGATAAGGCCTATGATGGTGACAAGACAGGCTGAAAATGGAGGATAAATTAACTGACAGGATTTGTTCTGAGAGGAGTATTTCTGACAGTAAAATGTAGTTTCTGAATGTCTTCATTACAGTAAAAAAAACATTAAAATATATTATGACAGGATTTGATCTGGGAGGAGTATTTTTGACAGGAAAATGTTGTTTCTGAAGTAATTTTTTATCTTAATTCAAATTAATAAGTGATTTTTAAAACGTAATGAAGACTTGACAATACAGTAAACTATATTATGACAGGATTTGTTCTGGGAGGAGTATTTCTGACAGGAAAATGTTGTTTCTGAAGTAATTTTTTATATTAATTCAAGTTACATTAATGATTTTTTACTGTAATGAAGACATGACAATACAGTAAACTATATTATGAGAGGAGTATTTCTGACAGGAAAATGTTGTTCCTGAAGTAAAATTGTAATGTGACTCTAAATTGAGTTTAACACCCCTGCACTAAACCAACTGAATGGTGCATTTGTTGGACATAGTCATATTATTTGGCTGATGATTGCCATTGTTTTTCTGTTTTAAGATGATACATGGGGCAACTTTTTGTTGTTGTGGTGGGCACTTTTCCATTGAGATATCCAGAGAGAAATTTGTTGCCCATCTTAATGGAGAAAGTGCCCAAGCAACATTGCTCAAAGTTGCCTGTGTATCATCACCTTTATTCTTTCAATCAATCTTTTCTCTTTCTCTTACCCTCCAGAATGTCAGCGGCAAGTTCGCCATACAGCAGGCCTGCGCCCACCCGGATCATCTGTGTGGACAATCGGGCAAACCGTCGGGCTAAGTCATATGAGGTGTCCAAAAATGAAATTAAAATAGCATCATACAAAACCACTACAATAAGTGCCCTCAGCGATGGCGTGAGGGCATTTACTGCTCCTGTGGATGGGGAAATCCCACTTTTTGAGACCGGGAGGGCCTGTATTATAAAAAATTACACCCTGTCCCACAAATTTGGACGGGAGTGCATATTTCTCAACCCCAACTCGAAGAAATTCCAAACTGCTTCCTTCGAGTTGCCAGAGGAGGCAGAAAGGTCAGCGAAATACCTCCTCAATCCACCAACTGCCCTGCTGCCTGGGGAAGAGCAGGACCTGTTCACAAGGGGAGGGTTCATCTCCCTGAAGGGAGAAATTGAAAAAGTGAGCAAATTTAATAACATTTTATTCAATAAATTCAACTTGAAAAAAAAAAAAAAGTCCCCTCCCAAACTGTATTTCTATAGCCACAAATGTTATGGTAATTTTTATTAATATTAAGATATTCTCTGCCATCATTTTATTGCTTTTTTTGTGTGATTAAGTAATTTGCACTGCATACACTTACTGCTAAATGATAATGCAATATTGGACTTCATAAACAATATATCTTGAAGGACATTGTATAACAACTTTTAGATGATTTGTCTCTTTTTTTTTTTTTTGTATCGTCTACAGTAGATTGGACATCTTCTGTCCATCTAGGTGAGTAAAGTACCATTATTAAACATGTACAATTACACAGATTGTTAGCTTTATCATAGTGAATAAAACATGTTGGCAGTTTTGTTTTGCTGTTAAAACTTAAGAATGTTTTCTTGTTCGCAGTGTTGCTCATCTCTGGAGAAGCTCACCATATGTAAGTACTACTGTAATGCTAATTTGTAATGCCATTTGCACTGTATGTTCACTTAATTTTGATTGGTAGAAAGTTTTAAAATCACTGCAGCATGTTAATGAATTATTATGGGACAACATAATATATCCTGAAGAAGAGTGTTTTACAATACAAACGTTTGATAAATTTGACCTGTGTGAACAAATCTAAATTGTCTCTTTTCTTTTTCTCTTGTCTACAGTAGATTGAAGTCTTGTCCATCTAGGTGAGTAGAATTGTTAAACAGGTTATTGCAACAACAAATATTTATAGTGAAATTTGGGAATGTTGATTACTAAGATTTAAAAAAAAATAATAATAAATTTCCATCTTCAGTAATAACAAAAAAAGTAAGTTACTTATTGATGTTATTATTGTATTCAAAATGATTCATGCAATGGCAATTTAGTTCTTATTAGCATTTAATAATTCAATAATTCCTGTACTTTTATATAGGCATGTTTGTCTGTGTTAAGAATGTAACTAACTTGTTTTTTCTTCTGTGTGTATGTGTCTCTGCATGCGTGTGTGTGTGTGTGTTATCTGTCCTGTCCTGTCCTATCCTGTCCTATCAACACCTTTTATCCATTTTCACTCAAACCTTTATCCTGCTTATTTCTCAAACCTTTGCAATTTCTTCACTTTCTCTTCCCAAAATGACAAAAAATCTGGCCTGATCACCGAACGCCGCTGCTCTGCTTGCTGCTTGCTTGCTCGCAAACCAAAACGCACTCAATGCAATCTCTTCTACAATGCAAAACAAACCCAAACGCACTGACGCAGCTTGCTAACGCATCTTCAAAATAGAGCCAGTAAACCCAGTTCATGAACCGTATAACAAACCCAAACCTTGAACCAATATAACAAACCCAAATCTTGAAACAATATAACAAACCCAAACTTTGAACCCAATAACCAATTGATTTACAGTGCCGGACAGCCTGAAAGAGGGACCAGCTCCATCTCCAGTCTGCTCTCCTGATCTCCAGTCTGCCCTGCTGCCTTCCTGATCTGAGGACTGCTTTGGAAGATCATCCTCCAAGCACACACACACACACACACACACAGTCATTTGTTTGATAACCAACTGTTTAGCTTTATATTACATAGTGTTTCATTTTCTATAGCTTTATATTACATAGTGTTTCATTTTCTATAGTCTTATCAATTATTCAACTTTATTTAGCTTTTGTTTAATTGACTGCTTTGAATCGGCTCTTATCAATTAATCCCAGTTTCTGTTCAGTCTTGGAACATCTATATTGTATAGTTGATTTCACAATTGTAATTCTATACACCAGTCTAATATTGTTTGGTGATATTGGTGGTTAGCATTTTACAACCCTAAGTTAGAGTTTTATACTTTTATCCTAACCCTTCCTGATCTCCAGTCTGCCCAGCTGCTTTCCTGATCTCCAGTCTTCCCAGTCTGCCCTGCTGATCTGAGGACTGCGTTGGAAGATCATCCTCCAAGAACACACACACAGTTACTTTATTTAGCTGTTGTTTATTTTTTGTGATTGCTTTTATTCGGCTCTTATTAATAAAGTCCAGTTTCTGTTTAGTAAGTTCAGTCTTGTAACATCTATATTGTATAGTTGATTTCACAATCTTTGGGTGTAATTTTATAAAACAGTTTAATATTGTTTGGTGATATCAGTGGTTAGCATTTTACAACTTTCTCATTTTATGAGTAACCTTTAACCTAAGCTACAGTTTATCAAGCAAGATCTGGTTTAGTATTGTGTTAAGTTCCTGTATTGTTTATATCACATTTAACTCGATTACAGACAGATTTTTTTTTTTGGTCAAATTTCCTATATTGGTCAAATACTTTGATATAAATTGTCTAAACTAATATTAGTTTCTGTTTTATTATATTTACTGTAAAGTATATTCATTGTTAGGTATAGTAGGTTCCTTTTCATAGATCAATTAAATATTGTGTATTTTAGATAATCGTTTTTTATTTGACTTAGTTGGAGTCCAACTGATACATTATAATACAAATATTAAGAATAAGAATTTGTTTGTCTAGTGAGTGTTTTTATTAGGTGTTTTTGCAAACTGCTACCATTTGCGTTTTTACTTTTACTGGCTGAATCTTCAGAAACTGTGAGAGAGATATAAATTTACTTATACACGGTTTTCATATTCTCAAAGGAGCTCCGGTTAATTTGTAAGTATTCAATAATCAGTACATTTTCTTATATTTACTGCATTTGTCAGCATTAAAACATCACCATGCCGAGTAAAGGTAAGAGGAGTGCATCTCAGAAACAGCGCAGAATGCAAGAAGCTTCAGGTGGCTCCAGTAGCGGTAACTCTGTGTCACACAGCGTCGATGCAAACCCGTATGTTCTGTCTGTTACAGCATCGCACTTTCAAGGTGATACTAGGTATAAGATTTACTCCAGAGGCTATCAGTGTACGTGCAATGCTTTAATGTTCCTGGCTGTCCATAATGAACGCAATTTGCAAAGTTTCGATTTAGACCACATTTTACAAAGAGGTGATGCAGTTTACACTAGTGTCAAACGAACACAGCAGAGCAAAAGACAATTTGTGGCTAATTTTTTAAACTTTGATGAGCTGCCAAGCACAGTTAAGACCAACTCAGCCTGTTACAACATCCTGAAACATCCTCCGAGAGTTGGACTTCTGAAAGATTCACCTGTCCTAGGCGAGTATGAAAACCTTGAGAATACTCTGCAGTGCCTCAGAGCTGAAGTGAGTGATGCATTGCTGCTGATTGGAACCATGTGTATCGCCGTATTCAGAGATCGCTCAGGGAGGTTTGGTTATTTCGACTCTCACTGCAGATCAGCATATGGAATGCCTGAGGAAGAAAGCACAGGTACAGCCATGATGTTGACCTTCTTCCGTCTAGAAGACATGATCGAGAGGCTGATGCTATTGTTTCAATGGTGTTTCGATTTGAGAGACCAGCAACAATTTGATCTGCTGCCTTTATCGTTCATTAACCAAATAACTGAAAGCAGTGCACATCCTAAAGTCTCCCTGAACTGCTGTGAGCTCGAACGTGATGTACAACCATCTGTCTCTGCTCTGTCAAACAGTGAACAATGCAGGTCTGCTGATGTCTCACAACAGTGTGTCCAAGATCCGGAACCATCTGGGACTACAGCCACGTCAAATAATGATCAAGCCCACTTGACATATCAAGATAAAATTGACCTTATAACTTCTGTCACTCAGAATCAAGACAGTAACAAAATTTTGTCATTCAGTGAACTTTCTCACGGCATGCTGCAGGATCAGTTGCCATTGTCGGCTCCAAATCACAATTATTCACAATCAACAAACAAGCAGACAGAAAAACTGAACAAGACTCGGAAGCGAAAGGCTTTCAAAAAATTGCAGAAAAAAATTGTTCAGAGGCAAGGTGTATATGACAAAAAACAGGCTGTACGTAAACTCTATGATTATAAAAGAAGCAGTGAATCCAGGGAAAGATGTAAACAAGCCATGAAGAACAAGTATTGGAACAGTATGTTTTACAGGGAAGAACACAGACAAGCAATGAAAAACAAATATAGAAATATTAATGAATACAGAGAGAAAAGAAAGGCTTACGTAATTAGCAAGTACAGAAATAATGAAAAATACAAAGAGAAACAAAAGAGCTATGCAACCAACAAGTACAAAAATAATGAACAATACAGAGAGGAAAAAAAGAGCTACGCAACCAACCAGTACAAAAATAATGAACAATACAGAGAGGAAAAAAAGAGCTACGCAACCAACCAGTACAAAAATAATGAACAATACAGAGAGGAAAAAAGAGCTACGCAACCAACAAGTACAAAAATAATGAACAATACAGAGCAGACAAAAAGAGTAAAATAACCTTTAATTACAGGAATGATGAACAATTCAAGGGGAGACAAAAAAAAGTATATAATTCAAAATTACAAGAGCAATGATAACTATAAGAAACAACATATGCAATATCTTGTTGATAAATATTTCAATGATCCAATTTTTAGGCAAAGACAAAAAGACCATTATAAAAACCAATGTATACATGATCCTAACTTCTATGAAAGAAGGAAGAACATTTTTAAACAACGGTATCACTGTGATGCACATTTTAGGGCTCGTCAGAAAGAATATAATTTATTCAAATCTAAAAACAAAATATCTGCCCTCAAGATACTTCACACAGTACAGTGTGCACAAGACATACAGCGCAAATACAAAAACATGAATCTGATGCGCCAGCAGAGAGACACTGTACAAAATACCCAGCCTGACGCAGTACAAGATCCGACTGTGTTAAGAGCCTTAAATGTTTTCAGAGATGTTATAAAACAGGGGCCAACTTATGTCTGCACATGCTGTGCCAGAGCGCTCTTCTCAAATCAAGTCAAATCCTGTGATCGTGCGCGCTATCAGAAGAACCCGACAGTTGCTTCAGTTTGCTTGACTGGAAACTATCTTCACGTCTGCTCCGACTGCCCTGATGAATGTCCCTTGGAGAACAGGAACACTGAGTGGATCTGTCACTGCTGCGATAACACACTATTGAGAGGTCTGATGCCAGACATTTCTTTAGCCAATAAACTTCAGTTTGCTCCCATTCCTCCAGAACTCTGCGATTTGAATGTTCTTGAAAGACACGTTATTGCAAAGTACATTCCTTTTGCTAAGATTGTTACACTACCGAAAGGCCAGCAAAGAGCTATTAAAGGTGCCGTGATTTCTGTTGCATCTAAAGTAGAAACAACAGTGAATTCTTTACACAGACCAAGTAGTGAATCACAACTGCTTACAGTGAAACTCAAAAGACGTCTGTGTTACCAAGGCCACTATTAGTTTCAGACTTTGAACATGCAAAAGGTTTTGTCTGCTTTAAGGAAGCTAAAAGATATCCATTCAGAATATAAAGATATCTTCATTAATGCAGAACTCTCTGAAGAAGAAATGTTTAATGAACATGAACAGTGTGCAAATGACATCAGTGTTCCTGATGAGATGAGGAAATGTTTAATGAGCATGAAGAGTGTGCAAATGACATCAGTGCTCCTGATGAGGAAATGGATATTGATAGAACTGAAGAACAGAGCAATGAGAATGAACACAATGATTTTAATGATGACACTCCTGCAGAAGAGCAATTGTGAGGCCTTGCCTTGGACACATGTCTTCAGCCCCCAGATCTCGGCCAGCAGCTGTTGACTTATGATGATGGGATATTTTGCATTGCCCCAGCAGAGAGAAACTCTCCTGTAAACACTTTCAAAATTCCTAAACTTGAGTCTATGGTGTTTCCAGTGCAGTTTCCTAATGGCACGAACACATTTGATGAGCCGGACAGAGCAAAACATGTTTCCCCCAGCAGATACTTTAACTCTAGGCTATTCTCTATTGACAATCGTTGTGCGAAGGATACCAACTATATCTTCTTTGCACAGTTTGTGACTGAAATGCACATGGCCACATCTAGTATGTCTATCCAACTGAGGAAAGGAAAACCCATGACCCTTGATGGACGCAGAATAAACTGTTCAATGCTGCAGGACAAACAGGAGTTAGAAAAGCTTGTGAATAATAAGGAAGCTACACGATTCATGCAACCATTAAGAGGGACTCCAGCATACTGGGAGAAATCTCTCCGTGATCTGTTTGCGATGCTGAGACAGCTCGGAACTCCTACATTTTTCTATACGTTTAGTGCTGCTGAGATGAGATGGCCTGATGTGATTACTGCTATTAAAGCACAACAAGGTGAAACCGTAAACTTTGCTGAATTAGACTGGTCTGAAAAATGTGAAATCCTTAGAAGTAACCCTGTGACAGCGATGAGAATGTTCGACAAACGAGTTGAAGCCCTGATGAGAGATTTGATCAATTCCCCTGCTCAACCTATCGGTGAAGTAATTGACTTCTTTTACAGAGTGCAGTTCCAGCTACGTGGCTCTCCACACATTCACTGCTTATTTTGGGTGAAAGATGCTCCAGAGTTTGAAAAAGATGAAGATCAGGATGTGTGTGATTTCATTGATAAATACATCTCATGCAAATGACCAGACCCAGACAGAGACCCAGAACTACATAAAATTGTAAGTGAAGTGCAGATGCACAGTCGTAAACACTCAAAATCCTGTAGAAAAAACAAGAAGCACTGCCGGTTTGGATTTCCTAAACCACCCATTAAAAGAACAATGATATCACGCCCCAGGCCTCCTTCTGCAGATCAGTCTGATGAAGGGAATGAAGCAGAGGAAATAAATGATGGCAGTTTCGCAAAAGAACAGCTACAGAAGGTTTGGGATCTACTGAATGACTCAACTTAGAGTTTTGATAGCATTTCACAGCTACTTAATAAAGTAAACATGACATATGAAGAGTACAAGAAACATATTGATACTATTTCTACATCAAGTTCAATATTTATGGAGAGACGACCACAGGACTGCTGGGTGAACGGCTATAATTCCAATGCTGTTAAGAGCCTGGGATGCAAACATGGACATACAGTTCATTCTGAACCCCTACAGCTGCATCATGTATATTCTATCGTACATTTCAAAAGCTGAACATGAGATGAGTGATTACCTTAAAAAAGTGATAAAAGACTCAAGTCATGATAATCTGTCTGACCGTGAGTGCATGAAGCAGGTCATGAATGCCTATTCAAAGAACAGAGAAGTCAGTGCTCAGGAGGCAGTCGCTCGCACATGCAGTCTGAAATTAAAATCATCATCACGTGCTGTCATATTCATACCTACTGATGACAACGCTGTAAAGATGAGTTTACCAATGAGCTGCTTGCAGACCATGGATGATGACATTGAGAATGTGTGGATGACAGGATTGCCAGAAAAGTACAAGGCCAGACCTAACAGACCTGAATTTGAGAACACGTGCATGGCTGAATTTGCAAGCGAATACCGCATTGTTTATGCAGGACAGAAAAAAGGTAAAAATGTTTTGCCACTTCAAAAAAACTTGGGACACATACAGAAAAGAACAAGAGGAAAACCTGCTGTCATCAGATTTGCCCGTTTTTCACAGCAGAAAAACCCAGAAAAGTTCTATGGAACGCTTCTAAAGCTTTCCTTGCCATATCGCTCAGATGAGCAGCTGAAGTCGGCCAGATTCCACACATATGAATCATTTTATGCGTTTGCTTCAGTGAAACTACCAGGAACTGATGAACTGCAGCGTGTGCACAGTATTGTAAACGAAAACCGTGAGAAATATGAAAAGCATAATGAGGCTATTGAACAGGCTATTGAGGATTTTGAACAGAATGGTCCAGTTGAAGATGCATGGACTACATTGGCTCCAGCAAATGAGATGGTCCGTTTGGAGAGCATATCAGAACGTGAACCCACTGATCCTAATGATGTGAACGAGCAGGACGATATTCCTGAATACACAGCATCTACCTCTGTCAGTAACACAGCCATGCCACTCGTGGAAGCTACCCAACAAAATCATGCACAGATTCGCAAAATGTACCAGAGCTTGAATCAAACACAAGCTTCCATATTCTATGTAGTCCGAGACTGGTGCAAAAGATTTGTCTCTGGTAAAAACCCACAACAGTTTCTTTATTTTTTGAATGGAGGAGCAGGAGTTGGTAAATCACACGTTATCAAATCTATTTATGCAGAAGCAACTAAGATTTTGCGCAGGCTTCCATGCATACGAGAGCATACTGACATTTCCAAGCCAACCGTTCTTTTAACAGCATTTACAGGAACTGCAGCCTTTAACATCTCTGGTAAAACACTGCACTGTCTCCTGAAACTCCCGAGAAGCTTGAAGCCTCCATACCAAGGCCTGGGAAACAGCTTGGATGAAATCAGGGCAGACCTTTCAAATGCACACATTTTAATTATCGACGAAATATCAATGGTGTCAAAACAGTTGTTCGCCTATGTAAACTGGAGACTGCAACAGATTAAAGGAAACCAGAAACCTTTTGGTGGATTATCTATACTGGCTGTTGGAGATTTTTTCCAGCTACCGCCTCTGGGAAGAGCAAAACCACTCTGTATGTATGAGGACCATGTGCTGGACTTCTGGACAGATCATTTTCAAATGATAACTATGACACAGATCATGAGACAGAGAGATGATATGCTGAGCTGCTCAACAGACTGAGAGTAAAAAAGAAGCACAAGAAGCTGACTGATGCAGACAGGTGCATGTTAGAAACCGTCATAAGATCATCCCCTGAAGAGTGTCCAGCTGATGCATTACACATCTATGCAACCAATAAAGAAGTAGACAATCACAACAGTGAAGCCATATCCTCCTGCTTTTCAAATATCATTAACATCGATGCACATGATTACAAGAAAGATCCCAGAACAGGAGAAATGAAAAGGCAAGCGGCACCATTTAAAGGAGACAATCGTGACCTTATTGACACACTGCAGATTGCTATTGGTGCACGAGTGATGCTAACCAGAAATATTGATGTGTCCGACGGTTTGGTTAATGGGACTTTTGCCAAGGTCGCGACTATAACAACTCATACCCGAGATGGATATGTTCAATTAATTGGTCTTCATTTAGACAATGTGACTGCTGGACAGAAACATCGCAACAAAGCACCTGGTGGAGATGACAACATTGTCTATATTGAGAGGTCAGAGGAACCACTGAAAAAAAAAGGAACAGTTCGAAGACAATTTCCCATGAAGCTTGCTGTCAGGGAACTACCAATATCCTGGCGAATCAGCGAATTCGCGCATTGGCGCGAATGCGCATGCGCGCCCAAACACGGGCAAACGCAGTTAGGAATGTGCGTGCGCCAATGCGCACGCGCGTACGCCATGCGTAATGGCGCTTGGCGCCAAACGGCCTATTTAAAGCCAGCAGCCACAACATCTAGTTGCTGGATGATCAACAGCCTCCCGTGTTCCCTGTGCCTTGTTTACCTGCTTATCTTGCCTTCCCGTTGCCGACCCGGACTGTCTGACTTGCTTCTCCTGGCTCCTGACCCCTTGGCTTGCTCTCGGATTCCTGTTGTCTTCTCCAATACTTGACCTCGGCTTGGCTCCTGACTTCGCTCCAGTATTTCTCCCAGTCTGTTCCTGTCTGCACCTTGTAACTGCCTGGCTTGCCAAAGTGTTCCAGACCTGCTTGGGACTTCTCAACAAGTTGGTTCCTGCTTCCATCCTGGTCATCCCAACCGGCAACCCGTGCTACTTCGGGCACAGCACTCCCTGTCCCACTTCCAGGGGTACTCTGCACCTAGCCGCAAGGGGAGCCCTCTCTACACTCCGGCTTCGGATCAGGTACGTGACAGTATCATCCAGCCATGTCAGAAGCCGAGAGAGGTGCCTCCCCGCTGGAAACCCTGTGCTAGCAAGTGACAGCATTAACCCAGGCGGTGAAGAATCTTCAGGATGGGTACTTCCAACTGGAAGGTCGTTTGCAGTACCTGACTACACCATCTCTGGCAGCGACTCCAAATCCACCCGCTGCAGTCTCCACCTCCGCTCCTGTAACTTCAGGACAATCAGCTCCAACTCCTATGATGATGACTCCGCCTCCAGAACCAAGAGTACCTATACCTGAACGCTTCTCGGGGGATCGCCGCAAGTTTAAGTCATTCAAAAATGCCTGCCTGTTATACCTGGCCCTGCAACCCAGAACTTTTTCTTTAGAGACAGTTAAAGTGGGGTTTATTATTTCCCTGTTGTCTGATGAACCCCAGTCCTGGGCCCATCAGTTACTGGAACAGAAGGATCCTGCTGTCAGTTCCGTTGAGGTTTTCTTCGAGGCTATGGCACAGCTATACGATGACCCACAACGTATGGCCACTGCCGAGGCTACGCTCCATAAGCTACAGCAAGGCCGACGCCCTGTAGAGGATTACACAGTGGACTTTCGTAGGTGGGCCGCAGACACAGGGTGGAATGAGGCCGCCCTCAAATACCAATATCGGTTAGGTCTGTCTGAAACCCTGAAAGATGAGTTGGCACGAGTAGAGACCCCCACCTCATTAGAGGAGCTCATTCAACTCGCCATCCAATTGGACAGACGTTTGCGGGAACGCAGGTCTGAACGAGCTCAGTCTTATCAGCCTACTTGGATGTTACCCAAGGTGCCACCATCTCCTGCTCCTCTACCCACTGCTACCAGCCCAATGTCTCCTGAAGAGCCTATGCAGATCGGAGTGGTCCGCTCAGCCTTAACCCCTGCTGAAAGGCTTCGTCGCAGGCAATTGAACTTATGTCTTTACTGTGGGGAAGATGGACACTTTCTCCGTGACTGCCCAGTGAGACCAAGTAAGCCCGCTGCTTTCAACCATCTGCATCTCCAAATTCCGGGACCCTCTCCCGCTCACCTAGTCCTTCTTGTTTCATTACAGGTGGCAGAAGGAGAGATCAAGCTGCCAGCAATCATTGATTCCGGAGCCTGCAGCTGTTTCCTGGATATCTCTGTGGCAAGAAACCTTCACATTCCACTCCAGACCAAGCGCCATAAACTGGAAATCCACCTTGCAGACGGCACCACTCCCAGGTCCGGGCCCGTCATTCAGGAGACCTTACCCGTACTTGCCACTACTGGCCCTGGCCATAAGGAACTTCTTCACTTTGACGTCCTTCCTTCACCTATGTTTCCTGTAATTCTGGGAATTCCGTGGCTACGGGCCCATAACCCGTTCATAGACTGGTCCAAAGGGGAAGTATCCTTCAAATCAGTATACTGCCTCCAACATTGTATGACTCCTGAGATACCTCCCCCTGCCAGCTGTCTTGCCATTCAGCCTGTTTCCAATGCCAGCCAAGACGTTCCTTCCGCCTATCATAGTTTTCTGGACGTATTTGATAAGAAGAAGGCGGACTCTCTACCACCTCACCGTCCCTATGATTGCCCAATAGAATTGTTGCCTGGTGCTGAGATCCCTTTTGGCCGTATTTTCCAACTTTCAGAGACGGAACTTGAAGCCCTACGGCAATACATCGATGAAAACCTCAGCAAGGGCTTCATTCGTCCTTCTTCCTCTCCGGCCGGAGCCGGAATCTTCTTCGTGGAGAAAAAAGACCACACTCTCAGGCCATGTGTGGACTACAGGGACTTGAATAAAATAACTATAAAGAACCGGTACCCACTCCCTCTCGTTCCTGAACTCTTCCAGAGGTTTCGTTCTGCTCAAGTCTTTACTAAATTGGACTTACGAGGTGCCTATAATTTGGTGCGGATCCGCGAGGGCGATGAGTGGAAGACTGCCTTTCGAACCCGTTTCGGGCATTTCGAATACTTGGTTATGCCCTTCGGGCTGTGTAATGCCCCCGCCACTTTCCAGCACCTTGTAAATGATATTTTCCGAGAATTCCTGGACAATTTCCTCATCGTTTATTTAGACGACATCCTTATTTTTTCTACTACCCTGGAGTTGCATAGAATACATGTACAAAAAGTATTGGCCACTCTCAGAAAACACGGGCTTTATGCTAAAGCAGAAAAATGTGAATTCGAGAAGTCATCCATACAATTTCTGGGTCTGATTATCTCCACTGATGGAATAGCAATGGACCCTCAGAAAGTGTCTGCCATCCTGGAGTGGCCTGCCCCCTCTGACAAAAAGGGCATCCAAAGGTTTGTGGGTTTCGCAAACTTTTACCGAAGGTTTATTAAGGACTTTTCCCGCATCATTGCCCCCATTACGCAGATGACTCGGCAAAACACTCGGTTCCAATGGTCCCCAGAGGCCCAAAGTGCATTTGACAAGCTCAAGGCTGTATTCACCAGTGCTCCGGTGCTACAACACCCAGACCCAGCCTTACCCTACGTCCTTGAAGTTGATGCTTCAGAAGTGGCCACGGGAGCAGTCCTATCGCAACGCCAGGGACCCAAGGCATTGCTTCACCCAGTAGCGTTTTTTTCTAGAAAGCTCAGTCAGCCCGAGAAGAACTACGATGTAGGGGACCGAGAACTATTGGCCATCAAGGCCGCATTAGAAGAATGGCGATATTTGCTGGAGGGCGCAGCCCACCCAATAATGATATTCACGGACCACAAGAACCTCGAATATCTCAGATCAGCCAAACGCCTAAGACCTCGGCAGGCCAGATGGGCACTATTCTTTTCAAGGTTTAACTTCCATCTCACATACCGGCCAGGCTCTAAGAATGGGAAGGCAGATGCCCTCTCGCGGATGTTCCCTGAAACCCCTGTGGATGTCACCCCCAGTACAATTCTGTCCTCTCAAAACTTTCTTTTACTCCAGCCTGATCTTAGGACCACCCTTGAACTGGCCTCTGCCCGCTGTACTGCTCCTGAGACTGCTACTCTCCAAAGACAGGGAAAATGTTTTTTGCATGAAGACAAGTTCTTTGTACCCCAGGAAGCCAGACTCACGGTCCTTAAAGCTCTTCATGACCATCAACTTGCCGGTCACTTTGGGGTCCGAAAGACCTTAGAGCTAATTCAGCGATCCTATTGGTGGCCAAACCTAAGAAAGGACTGTAAGGACTATGTGAGTTCCTGTACCACCTGCCTTCGGAGTAAAGGCAGTCACGTCCAAGCCTGGGGTCTGTTGAAACCACTTCCGGTCCCAAGACAACCATGGGAGATGTTGTCCATGGATTTTATAGTGGACCTACCTTCTTCAGAGGGATTCTCCACAATTATGGTGATAGTAGACCGCTTGTCCAAAATGGCCCATTTTATTCCCATGGTTGGCACTCCTTCGGCCGTGGACACGGCACATACCTTTGTCAAGGAAATAGTGAGGCTACATGGTCTACCCGGCAGCATTGTATCCGACCGTGGAGTACAATTTACTTCCAGATTTTGGAGGTCTCTCTGTAAAGCCTTGAATATTGAAGTCTGCTTATCTTCAGCATATCACCCCCAAAGTAATGGTCAAACGGAGAGAACCAACCAAACCCTTGAGCAATATCTCCGCTGCTTTTCCACATTTTCGCAAGACAACTGGGTATCCTTACTCCCGTGTGCGGAGTTTGCCTACAATAACACAATTCATGCTTCCACCCACCAGTCTCCATTTTTTGCAAACTATGGGTTTCACCCATCCTTTTTACCTAACCCTGTGTCTGAGACTACAGTACCTGCTGTTCAAGATAGGGTAGCCTTCCTGCAAGAAAATTTTCTGCTATTACAGAAGACCATGCAAAAGGCACAAGAAGCCTATAAGGAATGCTACGACAAGAGAAGGAGGGATAGCCCGGCCTTGAAGGTGGGAGACAAAGTGTGGCTGTCCACTCTTAATCTTAAGTTGGCCTGCCCATCCAAGAAGCTGGGTCCAAGATTTATTGGTCCCTTCCCGATCAAGAAGATGGTCAATCCTGTGGCCTTTGAATTATGCCTTCCAGATACTTACAAAATTCACCCAGTCTTCCACGTGTCTTTGCTTAAACCGGCCAATCCTGGTCCTTTTCCTGGAAGAGATAGCTTGCCTCCACCTCCTGTTGTAGTAGATGGAGAAACGGAATATGAAGTGGAATCCATCCTGGACTGCCGTAGACGAGGAAGGCAAATCCAGTATTTAATCAAATGGAAGGGCTATTCTCTGGAGGAAAGTTCTTGGGAACCTGCTGGAAATATACACGCTCCCAGACTGTTACGTGACTTTTTCAAAAGATTCCCTGAAAAACAGGCTCTGTTAGGCATCCGGAGGCTGCCCCTCAGGGGGGGGCACTGTCAAGGAACTACCAATATCCTGGCGAATCAGCGAATTCGCGCATTGGCGCGAATGCGCATGCGCGCCCAAACACGGGCAAACGCAGTTAGGAATGTGCGTGCGCCAATGCGCACGCGCGTACGCCATGCGTAATGGCGCTTGGCGCCAAACGGCCTATTTAAAGCCAGCAGCCACAACATCTAGTTGCTGGATGATCAACAGCCTCCCGTGTTCCCTGTGCCTTGTTTACCTGCTTATCTTGCCTTCCCGTTGCCGACCCGGACTGTCTGACTTGCTTCTCCTGGCTCCTGACCCCTTGGCTTGCTCTCGGATTCCTGTTGTCTTCTCCAATACTTGACCTCGGCTTGGCTCCTGACTTCGCTCCAGTATTTCTCCCAGTCTGTTCCTGTCTGCACCTTGTAACTGCCTGGCTTGCCAAAGTGTTCCAGACCTGCTTGGGACTTCTCAACAAGTTGGTTCCTGCTTCCATCCTGGTCATCCCAACCGGCAACCCGTGCTACTTCGGGCACAGCACTCCCTGTCCCACTTCCAGGGGTACTCTGCACCTAGCCGCAAGGGGAGCCCTCTCTACACTCCGGCTTCGGATCAGGTACGTGACACTTGCTTTCGCATGCACCATCCATAAAGTGCAAGGAATGACGGCTGATCGCGCTGTTGTATCTCTGAAGCACATATTCGAATCAGGCATGGCATACGTTGCACTCTGCAGAACAACATCACTCAGTGGACTGCACATTAATGACTTTGATGAAAAGAAAATCTTCTGTGATCCAGAAATAAGTGCCTCCTTGGAGAACATGCCAAAAGCAGATTTTCACAGTATCCAGCCCATCCTACATATTGTACAGGATTCCAACCTGAATTCAGCTCTTAAAATCATTCATCATAACACAGAGGGACTGGAGTGTCATATGGAGGATTTAAAATGCCACCATGAGCTTCTCTTGGCTGATGTTTTGTGCCTCACTGAAACACACCTGTCAGGCTCAGCTGTTCCTGCACATCTACATCTGGATGGATACACCATGTACAAACGCAACAGGCATGCATCCTACACAAACTATGCACATTTGGCAAACAAGAATGGTGGTTGAGTGGCCATTTATGTGAAGAACAGCTTTAAGGTTTGTCCTCTGATGTACATGCAAAATGTTACTGACTTGGAATATTTGGTTTTGAAGATACAAGCCCCCAAACAAGCACTTCTTGCTGTAATCTACAGACCACCAAGTTATAATTTGGCAGAGTTTTTGGCACATCTGAACGCCCTTTTGACATCTCTGGAGATGACCGATTTAAGGCCTCTAATCGTCTATGGTGACTTCAATGAAGATCAGCTTTCTCATTGCAACAAACCTATTCTCAATTTGTTTGAAGATAAAGGATACACACAGCTAATCAGCACCGGGACAACAGAAAAAAACACTCTTCTGGACCCTGTGTTCATAAGCGGCGCAAACTCAAACGTCAGAGCCGGAGTTCTACAGACGTATTACAGCTATCATGATCCGGTATATTGTGTTTTAGGATAGATACATCAAATATATCAAAATCTGCATCAAACATTCAACACTTCTGTAAGATGACATCTCTATTTCAAGGAAAAATAATGCTTAACCCTAACCATAACCTCTAATTACTAAACTGTTGACATTTTGTCTACTTCTTGTGTGCACGTGTGTGAATGTGTTAGATATAAATTGTGTGTATGTATGTGTGTGCATGTGCGTGTGTGTGTTAGATAAGGAATGAATGGGGAGTAAATGTCCTTTCCAAGGATCGCCACCTTGACGTGGTGGAAAGGCTTGTGTGTTCCAGTGATCCCAAGAGTGAGTAATTCTGAGTTTTTTACTCCAGTTTGACTTGCTTAAGGGTGAGGTTCCAGACTAAGTGCGATCCAAATGGGCATTAGCTGAATAAAATGAAATTTTCAGTATAATTACTTTTCTCTTTCTTTTGGCTTTCTTGATCCTTTTATAACGATAAAATATTGTGTGGCCATTACATGGAAAATGATCCATTAGAAAAATACGCTGGACAAACATATATATTCTATCATTGTCTAATAAATTGACAAATTACCTACCATGGTAATGAAATATTAATCAAAATCACATTGCTCAAAAATACATATAATGCAAATAAAAATGTGCATATAATTTTTCTTTGTACTTCAGTATAGATTTTCATACTATAGAAACATGTATCTAAAAAGCTCAATAGCATTCAGTTTGACACAAACATTTAAAAAGCTCAAGAGCATTCTAGATAAGAAATAATAGAAAAAAAGATTAGAAATATTAGATAATTTAGATAGATTAGAAATGATGGATTATAATCTTAGATAGCAGTTTGATTGTGTCTAGGCCTTCAAGGAGTTTAGATTTGTATTTTTGAGGGGTGGGGAGTTTGATCTGAACATTCTGTCAATGCAAGTCAATGGGTGATTTTCCGAGATTTAATAAGGGTAAACATAAGTCCAATCAGTTAGAAAAGATAGCATACCAAGTCAGAACAGTCTGAAGGTATGAGCCGAGTTTGGAGTTTGTACAGTTAAAGCTAGGAGGAGATAGAGTTCTAAATTTAGGGTCAAAATAATAATAATGAAGATAGTAAAGTATTACTTTTCGAGAAAGAAAGACAGATAGATAGATTAGTTAGAAATAAAGAAATATAGATTAGTTAGAAAGATAGATAGATTAGTTAGAAAGAAAGATAGATTAGGTAGAAAGAAAATATAAAAAATAAATACATTTTTTTTTATTCACTTTGGTACTATTTTCACAAGTTAGGTGTACATTTTCCAAACTCTTAGTGCTAATATCACAACAGATCATCAAAAGTGCACTTTTTTTCAAACATTTCATTATGTTTTCAATTGTGTTAGCACAGTACACAAAATCACAAAGTATCCTTTTCACAACACAAAATAAGTGTTTCATCTACATAAATGTTTCATTCACAGATTTACCACGATTTACCATAGTTTACCATGATTTACTATAGTTTACCATGATTTACCATGTTCAAGTATGATTTACTGATTAGCATGTTGCTAGCATGATTTTTTAAAATTAAATTTTAATTTTTAATTAAATTTAAATTTTATTTTAATTTAAATTTTAAATTTTTATTTTAGTTTTTGATACAATTGTAGTCCAAAAAGAGAAAATGTGGATTTACAGGGTGGGAACCCATTTTCCTAAGGGGTTAAATACTGAACAACCAGTGAGCATTATATACATCATACATGACCTCACATAGTGATACCCCCAGGGGCATGGCATACTCATTAGGAGAAGATTTTGACCTAGAAATAAGGGAAGCCTTTACAAAGACAGCACCACTTCTTTAAGCAACCAGGAAGAAATAACAAATAGATTTAAAGAACACAAAAAAACTCATTACCAAACACCTCAACAGGAAATGGGATGTTTCTTTTCTGGAAACCTATATTAAGGATAAGATAATTCCAAGAGGCCTACGCGACAAAGTAGTACCAGCGGAACACCTCCAAAATGAACGCTTCCTCCCGAAATGGCAGGATCTCTGCATAAACCACAGAATTGAAGTAATGAAACTCATTGTTGAAGAAGAAAAAACTCAATTAACAGAACTCACAAACCAAATAACAGCAAGCATAAAAGGATTAGAACCATTTAAAAATTGTGAAGAATTTGACACGCATAACGACAATCTTAAAAAAGACAGAAAAAGCCCAACAAACCTTAAAAAGAACTAAACAATCGAAAATACAAACGAGATCTAGAGGATTGGGAAAAAGGCCAAATTTTTTACCTCACCAGGAGACGCACCCGCTATAGGTCCAAACAGAGACATCCGCAATCTAGATCAAGATCTCGGGAGACCCAAACTCTAGCGGAACAGACGACAAAAATCGCACTAAATCTGTGAGTTTTTTAGTACCAGGGGAGGAGACAGATACGGACACGGACCCCAATCCACAACATCCCAGCTCCTCCCAAAGCAACAAAAAAACAGGGGAACCCAGAAAAACAGAAAAGAGGAACAAGAACCAGAAGTCAGAGGGATTAGACCAAACTACCAAACAAGACGACACTTTAAACGATATGAAAATTATCAACCTCTCTGAATTTCCACTAGAGGAACACCACATAAACCTTCTGAAAAGAGGACTGTCGTTCTCACCTAAGAACACCATGGATGAGTTTACGGTCTATAAAGACATAGTACTCTGTCTACGGAAAATATACCTACGCTCACTATATGCTAACCAAACCACCCCTAATGAACCGGAACAGATCCAAGATGAAAACAATAGAAAAATGTTAGAGATCCTAAACTCGTTACTATTAGAAAACGATGAAATGACACCTCCAGACAGACAAGAAACTTTCAGAAAATCAGGCATGTGCATCAATTCTCTAAATATGCCCCAACTTAACAAAAACAAATGGCTAAGCCTAAATCAAGTCCAAGCTGACTTGCACAAAATAGATTGGTCGAATAAAGGTATCGACAACATCACTAAGAAAGAACGCCTGGCAAAGAACTTAATGAAGCTAAGAACATCATCATCAAACGTAGCTACAAAGGGGGAAACGTGGTACTCATGAATGCAGCTCAGTATGAGAAAGAAATTCACAGACTCCTCAGTGAGAGGAATACCTATAAGAAACTGGACCGTAATCCATTCCCCAAAATGGTGGAAGACCTCAATTGGAAAATCAGAATGGCTAAAGAATAGGGCCTGTTAACGAAACAAGAAGCTGAATACATAAGTGTACAAGACTACAACACACCTATCTTCTACATAATACCTAAGGTACACAAATCCCTAACCAGCCCCCAGGGAGGCCAATAGTATCCGCGATCAACGGACCCCTCGAGAAGGTGGGGAAATACTTGGATTCCCTCCTCAAAGACATGGTCACCCGACTAGAATCTTATGTACAAGATACAAGAGACGTCTTGGAAAGAATTAACAACCTACGAGTAGAAGGTGAAACATGGTTAGTAGGTATTGATGTAGAATCGCGCTACACCTGCATACCCCACACACGGGGAATCAAAGCGATAGAGACTTTCCTTGAGAAACACTACACTGACCTTAGCCACCAGAATGAATTCATAATTGACCTGCTCTCTTTCACCCTACACGATAACAATTTCCAGTTTCTAACCCAATACTATCAACAAATCCAAGGTACATCAATGGGAGCATCATGGGCACCATCATACGCTTGCCTGCATCTCGGTCTATGGGAGGAAGAAACAGTTTACCTCAATGAAATGTACAAAAGCCACGTTCACACCTGGCTAAGATACATAGACGACGTGTTTATGATCTGGAAAGGGGATGACACAACACTGCAGGCATTTATAAGAACCTTGAACATAAACGATAGAAATATACACTTTACCTACACGTTTAATAAAATCAAAATTTCTTTCCTAGATCTATGGATCAGAATTGAAAAAAATCGGTGGATCACAAACACTTATCGTAAAACCACAGCAGCCAACACTTTATTTAAGGCAGACAGTCATCATCCTCAATGGTTGAAGAACGGTATTCCAACAGGCCAATTTCTACGGATCAAGTGAAACTGCTCCGAAAAAGAAGATTTTCATCAAGAAAGTAGAGACCTTTACGAAAGATTCCGTGAAAGTGGCTACTCGCATAAACAACTTAGGAAATCAAAACAAAAAGCAAGCACAAGAACAAGAGAAGCCCTTCTATGCCGTAAAACAACCTCCGAAAAAGATGTAATTGGGACCACACGAATAATCAACCAATACGGGGGCCCAATGGGAACCGGTGCGCCAAATCCTAAAGAAACATTGGGGTATCCTCAGCAATACACCTACCTTAAAAGACATAGTTGGCATTGATCCCATTATGGTAGCCAGACGAGCAAAAAACCTCAGTGACATACTAACGAAATCGGAATTTACAAAAGACACCGATGGCACATGGCTTACGAAAACCCCCAGAAGCAAGGGCATGTTCCCATGTGGACGATGCCAGATCTGTCCATATGTGGACAGAACGGATATGTTCTACAATGCCACAGGCGACAGAGAATTTAAAATTCACAATCTCATCAACTGCTCAACAACCAAAATTATCTATATGATTACCTGTCCTTGCAACAAAAACTATATTAGGAAAACTAAACGACAACTGAAAATACGAATTGGAGAACACATGCGAGAGATAAAAGAGAAGAACCCGGACAAACCCCTAGCCAGACATTTCACGCAGCATCATGCTGGAAATAAAAAAGGCATGAAAATCAAAGGCATTTACGAACTGAAACTTTCCCCCAGACGTGGCGACTTTAATCGCATTTTACTTCAGAAAGAGAAATGGTGGATTTTTAACCTCAACGGCCTCATCCCCACAGGCCTCAACACCGAAATGAACTTCCAGGTCTTTTTGGAACAATAAATAACATATTGCTCATTTATTCCTCCCTAGCATCCCTTTTGCATTAACTCTGACGTAATGGGTTCCCCTCATAGCAAACTGTTCCCTAGACTTCAAACACTGCATCTATAAATTTTTCAATAATAACCACCTAATTACATTGAGACAGCATGGTTACATTTATATACAAACATAACTAAACCAGTACGTCTGTCAGTGTTACATGTTATCTAAATGTAATAAATGCTCTAATCATAACAGATGTCTAAATATCCCCAATGCTTTTTCTTATATACACGTATATCACACAATCCACATTTTCTGACTAAGCTAACACTTAAGGTTAATTCAGTTCTTAAGACAAATTGTCGTTAAATATGGTAACTCGTTAATGACTGCATACAATCTATTGCTGAATATCATAGGTGAATATATGTCTTCAAGACTAATATAGTATTCTATTTGTCATTAACACTACGTTATGCCATAATCCACAATGTCTCCAGTTTTCATGGTTAATGAACATAAAAGACTATTTTTTAACCATACATGGCAAATCTATATCGGCTGTATAAGTTTCCCTTCAATCTGGATTCCAACACAAGTATATCCCTGCCCAGCCTCTGCAGTAAACACCCCGGTGATGTAACACACTAACAGAAACTCCCTTTTTCACCAATTAACTCCAAGCCCGATCAGCTGAGAAGAACGATACATAAGGGATCAGCTATCGGGCTACTTACGTCCAGACGAAGCTACACTACCTTAAGCGAAATGCGTCAACATCACCAGTCCGGCGGTGCACTCACCACACCTCCTCTCATATGGCGGATCTCTCGGAGAACGCAAACCACCAGCAGCGCCTTTACGGATGACCAGAAGTGACCGATACAAGGACTAAACACACAGCCAGAGGACATCCAGCAAGGTATCACCACAACAAGGTACTGTTTACTTTTGGGGTGAAGAAACAGCCATACGGCTGCCAGAGCCATAAACACATGCAACCGGCTTACAACCCGTAATCACCTTACACACGGAGTGCTACTTACTAAGCACGGATTACACCGGTCACCTCACAAAAGACTTCCACCAATCCATCAGGCTGCAGTCGGAGAGACACATAGCCAGCATCAGCCTATTTAGGCTTCAGGAGGGGTGAAGACATGGCACAATTGCTGTCAGAGAAACAGGCATCCCTGTCTACATCTCTGCCTAAATCCCCATAAATAATTGGATGCATACAAGACGATCAGTCCTACGACTATCCCGCAGTAGCACACTGCAATACTCTCCCTCCAGTCACGATCATCCACACCGCTGCAGTCATTACCCATACGTGGAATTTTCTCCCCTTCCCTTGCTTGACTGAGCATATCACACACTAACATCGGATTAATTTTTCGGCACATTATAGTGAACCCACTCAGTCATCCTAAACAGATCCGAACTTCCTTAGGAGTCTATCAAGAAAATCCCACTCCATAACCATTTGGAAAACATTATATCATATTTCATGATATAATGATTATTGTGCACCGGCCGGTTTTGTTATTATCTGTTTATATGTTTTGTCAGTCTTGTTTCTTGTAATTACCACTGGTTATATCTCATCTGTTACTTGCACGGTAGTATATTGTTACATAATACTTTATTCAATAAATATCTATGATTACACTTAATACTGTTCCCCGACTCTTTTACAGCTGACAATAACAACCTACTTTTATTCTGCAGCCTATGCAGAATAACCTTGTTTATATTCTAGTTTTGGTTTGGTCGGCAACTCACACACAGACATAGGGGCATTTTCATCGATCCCACATAATTACTCCAAACAATCACTTTATATAAATACTGAATGTAACCTGTCAGCATTCTTGAAAGCCTAGGTGGTTGACCACCAATCCTTTCCCTCCCTTCCCTCTCCTTTTTATAAGTAAGTACAGCATGAACAAAAATAAGGGAGGAAATAGAAGTACAAACATGATTGATAGCTTTGAATGTATCTAGCCATCCTATGCCTTGTGACATTTTTAATTATTGCACTCTTTTTTTATTTGACTTTTGTGATTAATATCTATGAGAAGTTTTTTGATGCGTGCTATGCACCAAGCATATCTAAAGACCTCCAGATGGAGGCCTTCCTCGCTCTGTAGATACGTCCACGAGATATGTCCTTCAGATCCAATAGGAGTGAGAGAGGCGGAAATATACGACTGCAGAGAGATCTGTTCACATACGAGAGAGTAGAACCGCAGAGGATTTCCAGACCTTAATCCCCAAGTACACCAAGATACACCATTCCTACTAACAATTGCTATTCTCCACTAAGGAGGCCAGGACCCTACACCCCAAGGGACGAGAGAAGGGATAGAGGGTTCCATGACGAACAGAGGGGATTTTTTTCAGGCTGGTCCACAAGGGAGGCCACCACCACCCAGGTACCAAGGTTGGTATCGACCACCGAGACGACAAGGATGGAAAGGACCCCAAGGATACAACAACCATTGGAGTCAGGACCATACTCTAGACAGAGGACCCCCCCAAAACAGAGGAGCAGGGGGCTATGTGGGAAATTGGAGAGGATTTCTGAGCGGTGTGGAGTTCACGAAAGAAGAACTCCATGTCCTGGATTTAGGCCTTAAATACGCTCCCACAAAAGATTTAGATAAATTTGAGGTATATGTTGACCTACAGAAATTTATGAGGAAACGGAATATAAAAAAATCATTTAGTTTGAAAGGGGCCCATCCACTACAACCATACTTCAGAATTCCAACATATGGGCTTGAGAAATAATTCTCTTTTTATCCCAAGGTTCCCAGTAACGAATGCATGGGAGCTTTTAAAAAAAGGACATACGGAAACTGGAAATAAATTCAAAAACTAATAAAAATATATGGAAATCCATAAGGAATCTGGAGAAGAAGAAATAAATTGTTATTCGTCCAGCAGACAAAGGTGGAGGCCTTGTCATTTTAAAGAAACAGGAATACGAACAAGAAATGGAAAATCTGTTAAAAATAGAAGGCACCTATAAGAAGCTCCGTTGTAATCCCAAAAACCAATATAAGAAGCTTAAAGCATTTGTGGCTAAAGGGAAAGATGTGGGGATTTTAACCAACAAAGAAGCTAAGTATCTCGTTCCAGACTCCTCCAAGACACTGATAATTTATTATTTACCAAAAATCAAGAGAGACCCCCCGGGAGACCCATTGTGAGTGGAGTGGATACACTTTTTTACAGGTGAATATCTGGACAAATTTCTACAACCGTTGGTACGAAAGGGTAAATCCTATCTTTTAGTACAGAACTGATAAAAGAACTTAAGATTAAAATCTCTGACAATTGTATTTTAGCCACCATTGATGCTAATTCTTTATACACTAGCATCAAACAGCGTGATGGCCTGGAAGGTGTATCGAAAGCCCTTGATAATACTGACCTGAAACAAATTCAAATCCAGTGTATATTGTAAGGTCTGGAATTAGCCATGGGGAACAATCATTTTTTGGTATAACGAAGACTTTTACGCCCAAACTAAGGGTGTGGCCATGGGGGCACGCTATGCCCCAAGTGTGGCTAATTTATTCATGGATATGTTTGAGGATGAATTAATTTATGCGAGGGACATATCTTAACTTAAGTTCTATAAACGGTACATAGATGATATCATCATTCTATGGGAAGGCCCGGAAAACTCCCTACAAGACTTCTTTCAGAAGCTTAACACTAACCAATACGGAATTACGTTTACAGGAGATTTGATCTTTACATTTTTAAAAAACATAATTATTTACGCACGAGAACCTTCTTCAAAGCCATAGATAGGAATGGGTATATACCCATCTCCAGCTGCCATCAGCAAAAATGGAAACATCCCAAAGGGACAATTTGTGAGATTAAGAAGGAATTGTGACAACATGGAAGATTTCAAACAACAAGCAGCTACCTTGACTCACAGATTTAAAGAGAAAGGGTATGATAAGAAGCATTTGGAGACAGTAAAAAATAAAGTAAAGGGTATGGAGAGAGAGGAACTACTGACAAAACAAACCAAAGTAAAACAGACCCACACAGACTTAGCCTTTATAACTGGTTTTCACAAACAGTTTAAGGCAACCGAACAGATTTTTAAGAAATATTAGCCAATATTAAAATCTGATAGAACTCTCTCAAAAATTCTCCCTAATAAACCTACATTTATATATAGGAAGGCCCCTACCTTGAGAAACCATTTGGTCCACAAAGTAGTGAACCCCCTTAAAAATGTCAAGATGTTCCCTAACACCAAAGGCTTTTTTAGATGCAACTGATGCCTACCGTGTATAACTAACAAAACTCAACCTAGGAAAGTTACCAACTTCAAGTCCAGGTCGAATAATGTGGAGTTCCAGATTAAAGAACTTATCACCTGCACTACCACTCATGTCACATACGTGACCGAGTGCCCATGCTGGTTGCAGTATGTAGGGAGGACTACTGGACCCCTGTTTGGGAGAATACGGGAACACATTAATAGGAAGGGTTTCCCCAAACACAGCCTCTCCAGACACTTCCTGGAAATTCACAAAGATCCTAAAGGGCTGACTTTCTATGGCATTGATACCATCAAAAGCCATTGGAGAGGGGACAACAAGAGGGTCAAGGTGTCTCAGAACAAAACCAGTTGGATCTACAAATTAAACACTCTACAACTGAGAGGATTGAACATCGATATCGATCTCAACTGTTTTGTCTCCAATTTTTAGCTTTAGATCATCTCCCTTCATAGATTCACTTTAATACAGTGGTCTGCCCACTAACATTTATCCTTTTTATCATTTATGAGTTAAGGCTTATGTCATCTAATGGTACCCTTTAACAATCTTACGCTTGGGCTATCAAATCCATGTATTAGTCTCTTTATCTAGGATATGTCCTCCTCATCAGTGTTAATTTTGGCAGCAAATTTTCAATTTAGTTTTAGTCATAGTCATAATTTTGACTAAAATGCCATTTTAGTTTTAGTTGTATTTTAGTCATCTGAATTGTTTTAGTTTTAGTCATATTTTAGTCGACTAAAATATCCAGTACATTTTAGTCGACTAAAATCTCATACATTTTAGTCAACTACAATCGAATAGGCTTAGGTTAATTGTAATGCATTATTTAAACATTTCTCTAGCATTTCCAAATGAATTGTATACTCCTGGAGTAGTAATAATAAGATATAATAATGTTATTATAAGGTTTGAACACGCACTACAGACACAGATTTAGCCATTGTGATATATAACATCTTTAAAAAATAAAACCAAGTTTCATAAACAAACAGAAATATTGCTTTTTGACAACCTGAAGTGCAACTTTAAAATACAAAAAACTGTAAACTCCATAGGCTGTAATGTCATTGCACATATTACCTGAATATGTTACCAACATTAAATATTAAAGAAAATATAAGAAAAGCCATTTTCTTAATTTTTTAGTTTTCAGCAGCTTAGTAGATGCCCTTACTTATGCTTATGCGGTGGTGCAATACATGTTTAAACCTTAATGTCCTAGTATTACAGGCTCTAGCTGGAATTGTGTTGCCGATTTAGAAATGGCCAGTAGAGGAGTGTTCAATTTGATGATGTCAATTTTCAATTAAGTTTTAGTTATAGTCTTATGACTAAAATGCCATTTTAGTTTTAGTCGTATTTTAGTCATCTGAATTGTTCGTTTTAGTCGTATTTTAGACGACTAAAATAGTGTTAATTTAGTCAACAAAAACATTTTAGTCGACAAAATTAACACTGCTCCTCAGAACACAGATGTTTATGATATACACCCAGTTTCCCCATGTATCAATGTAAACACCAACTTTCCTCATCATCTATCATCCTAAGAAGAGTCCATGTATTTTCTAGGTGTCTCTTACCGGGGCACATATGGGTATGATATATAGGCGGCCTCCCCACTCGCCTACTAACACCGCTATTGTTATGGGTTTAGACTAGTTTCCATGTTCAAGTACCGCCTCTTTTTAATATATGTATATATTTTTTATATACTGTTACGGGCACTACTACTCCCCCCCCCCCACCTTCCTTTCCTCTTTCCTGCACCCTCAGTACTTTGCTCTTCCCCAGCTGCGGCCAGACAACACAGACTCTTCTATAGGTTCCTGCAGGCCTCTTCAAACCTGTCTGCCAACCTGGATTGTGGAGTTACCCTGTCCCTTCCTGCAAACTGAAGTGTGGATTTACCCTGTACCTGCCTCCAACCCTGCGTGTGGATTAACCCTATACCTGCCTGCTGGTGTGTGGATTACCCCTGGGCCTACCAGAACTTTGTCACCTCATTGTTTGCCCAGACCTGTGTGTGGCCCAATTCCTCACTGGCCAGGACTTTGCCCGTTCTATTGGGAGCCCCCTGTTACGGACTACCCCTGTTATCTGGAACTTTGTCCTACCCACGTTGGGTCTGACCCTGGGCATCTTTGTTTTGGCCCCTTTCTTTGTGAGCCTACCCGCTACCGTACAATAAAAGGCTTTGTTGGCACTCCTTCTCTCCATGTGTCTTCTGTCCCACGTACACTTCCGTTACATATACATTTAGACATATTTTTCATTAATTTTTTGATTATGCAGATTCAATGATGCATTTTTTATTTGGACATTTTGTTTTTAATCCATCTATTTATTTATTTCTTCTATTTCATACACACTAGTATTTATGTTTACACATATGATATGTATTTTTACACACATAATATATTCAGTCCTATCTAGCAGACTATATCCTCACGCCTCTCTTGGTCTTATTCAAAGTACGTAAACTTTAAATATAAATTAAATATATTAAAATATTTTTAACAATTTATTTTTAATTTTTTGCTATTTTTATTTGCATTAATGTATTGTTATATTATACATTGCTGGGTAACCTATCTACGACAGATATTATATATTCTTTACATACACCTAATAACGTTTAGAATTTGCTTTTTATAGTTGCATTACCAATGCTATTACATTCCTAGTGCTTACCTTTCTACATTACACTTTAAACAAATTACAGGGGTTTAAACTAGCCTTTGTGTCTTTATTGTTATTCATCCCTTCCGGTTTTTATATTGACGGCTTGCCTTGCTGATTTCCAGATGCGCCTGTTGATCCCTTTCGCTAGGTTACCTCAGTGTTTATATGGTAGCGGAATGGACGTAATATGACGTTCCTGATGACGAAACGAGTGCCACTACGTCACTTCCGCTTTCGGCTTTTTGTAACGCGCTGTGTTTCGGTAATCACTTTTACAAAGCGCCGATACTTTTACATGCATGTGAGTACCCTGTAATTTGCTTTCAATAAATCTAACACTATATGGTCCCTCCTTGTTTATCTTTATGTGGGGAATGCCTGTCAGGGTTACCTGATCCGAGGTCGAGGTGCTGAGAGGGCTCCCCTTGCGGCTCAGTGTGGCACACCCCTGGAGATGGTACAAAGGGTGTGGTGCCCCAATTGGCATGGGTTACCAGCTGCAGGCAGGTAGGTAGAACCAGGAGCAATCCGAAAGCGAACTGGAACAGGCTGGAATCACAGCAGGGTATGAGTCTTCAAAGGCTCTGAAGCAGCCGGGCTACCTTGTGCCAAGGAATAGTCTCTAGTAGCGGAAATCGTGGTACAAGCCGAGGTCATGCACAGGAAACAACCAGAATAGCCGAGGTCATACACGGTAGGTAACTAAAGCAAGGTCAGTGGGAGAAGCCAAGGGTCAAACCAGGAGCAGGAGATCAAATGGAATCAGGAACAAGCCAAGTCACAACAGGAAGTCCAAACAGGAAGCACAGGAACACAGGAAGCTGAGAGATAATCCAGCAATGAGTCTGTTCCTATGGCCACCTTTTATAGGCCATTTCCCTGACAGGCCAGCAAGGGGCTATGTCAGTTAAGTCAGGAGCGTCCATTTCTATTACTGGCAATGTTGCCAGTTCTCCTATGGCCATTTCCCTGACAATGCCTCATGAACTAAGGATTGCTGACACCTGTGGATAAGCGTGGCACCACAGACTCCCTATCCAGGAATTGGGGCGCCCATCACTAGGAGATTCCAGTGAGTGAGACCCACTCTAGAGATCCACTCTAGGTATGCCTTGGTGTAATACCCCTGTGTGGGAATGTTTCATCTGGCGAGTGCAATATTTACTAGTGGGATCACGAGCACTCCAACTTCACCAAAATTCCCATTGATACTTGGGAAACAGCAAAGCTATTGATTTTTTCACTGGATTTGCATGGTTGCAAGGACTTTTTTATTTATATTTGTTTGGAATACCTGATCGTCCACCATTGTTTATTTATTTATTAAGTATACATATATTCATCTAGTTGTGATATATTGCATCACTATATGCACGGAGTCACTTTGTTATTGCCCTTTAATGTGTTGCTGTGAATTATTTCACTTTTATTTATTTAACCATATATTTAATTATTTATTTTCAGATTATCACAATTCACATTTGACTGCACATTACATTCACTTTATCCACACAGTTAATATTCACTGGCCTTTGTCGGCCAATTTATTGTAATATTCACATTTACTGGCTTGTATCCATTGAATATAACTAACACTCTATTTATATATATATATATTTGTACTCTATGGAACACTTGGGAGAGTATCAACTCTGCTCGTTGTATCAAATCCACATCCCTATGAATACATAGATACAAGAAAAAACAAATACCTAACCCGCTGGTCCTAGAATCCAGTCGTGGTCATGCTTGTTGGTGGGACTTGGTAGGATTAAATACTCACAGTAAAAACGGTAAGCATATATAAAAATAATACATATTTTATTCAAAGAAGCATATATAAAAACAAGTCATCAGATAAATATACAAAAAGGGTAATGGTTGGGAAATATATCTAAAGCAAGGTGTCCTATGAACTGCCCATTTTACGCGTTTCGCAGACTGGTGTGTCCAGTTGCTGCTTCATCAGGAATATAGTAGGTACAGGGGGTTGCGATGGGGACCTCCTGTGCCCCATTGTATGCCAACCTGTACCTGGGGGGATGGGAGCGCTCGCTGTTTGCGGACGATACGGCATCGTCGTTTCTCCGTCATGTACTACTATGGCGGCGTTACATTGACGATGTACTTGTGGTGTGGACCGGATGGGTGCAGGAGCTCCACTCCTTTATGGGGCACTTGGCCCATAACCGATTCAACCTTAAGACTCACAGATTCCATTTCTGGATACCCAAATCATCCTCAACAGAGATGGGTTCATACACACATCACTGTATCGCAAAAGTATTGCAGGTAATACAATTTTGCATTTTGACAGCGGACATCCACGCTCTCTAGTGCAGAGTATACAGTACAGCCAGTATCTAAGGCTGCGCAGGAACTGCACTAGAGATGCGGACTTCAAGAGGGAGGCCGATGCCCTTCCAGCTCGTCTGCGAGCTTGTGGGTATAGTAATAAGGTATTAAAGAGGGCCTATTCAAAATCCAAATTGCTGGACAGAGATCAACTTATCTTGGCTCCCAAAAAGTGTCAACAAAAAGGGACAACGAGAATCATTACTAAATATAACGCCCACCATCAGGCAATTAGATCGGTCCTCGCAAACAACTGGCACTTTTTGCGAGATGATCGTATTGTCTAGAAATATGTGCACGTACAACCAGAAATTACTTTCCGTAGACCAGGTCCATCAGGGATGCATTGGTCCACAGCCACTATTGCCCCCTTCAACCACCAATAGAGAATGCCATGGAAACAGTAGCGACCTTTAGGTATGGCGAATGTGACCAATGTCCCTGGGTTAGAGAGGGTGACACACTCCCTCTTCCTAGGGGCATTATATATTAAAATGTCGAGCCTTTGCCAACTGTCAGACAGAGGGGGTAGTGTATATCGCCAACTGTCAGTGTGGCGCCTTCTATGTGGGCAAGACCAAGAGGAAACTTGCAAAAAGAATCCAGGATCATCTTTATTACTTGGACATAGGTTTAATATACACACCCATATGCAAACATGTAGGTCTCTACCATGGGTTCAACCCGAATTATATTAGTTTCTCGGTTCTCTAGGTCATCCCCAAGAATCCCCGTGGGGGTGATTTCGACAACCGTATCCTACAAAAAGTGGCCAAATAGATTTTTAACCTACAGGCGACATCTTGGCCGGGTTTGAACACTGCGGTGTCGTATAAACCCTTTCTGTAGATCAAAGGTGATTGGGCAATGGCACCCCATCAGACTTATGTCAATGGTGAGGTTTTATTTTATTTTGTTCAATTTGAATTATATGTGTCTTTTGTTCTTTGTTTGTCTAGTTGGTGGCATCTCTGTATGTTTTTGTCTGACAGGTTATGTGTTGTATGTTCCATGCGTTGCATGGTTTCTTATGAGCAATATGTGGAATATTATATATGCCATTATAGGTAATTGTATAATGCTGTAATAAAATCTGCTCTAACTAATGATATGACCTTAATGTATGTAGTTATTTATTGTGATTTTTGTGTATTTATTTGTGTTCTGTTATATACCTTAGCAAACAGGTGCTCCTCGAATATGCATCCTGATGCCCTATTTTGGTGCTGGCTCGGGCGCAAAGCAGGAACAGGAAGTGAAGTTTCGGATGTCGTGTCACTTCCGGTGGGACCGGCTTATCAGTGGATAGCGTGCAGGGGACGCCATCAGCAGCTCCTCTCAGCGCTCCACTGTACCAGGCAGCAAGGTAGCCAGTGCGTTATGCAAACGAGTCATTATCCGCTGCAAATACCGGCATGTGTGTCTTGACTGCTTCTTTCTGGATGGGACATTTGTGGTGCTTTAGGACCATCCCCTATTCCTTGGGACATAGAGTTTTAAAAGGGCAAGGTGTTGTGGGCTTATACATTTCACGAGTACTGCAGCAATAATACACTTAGGCAAATGCAGCCCTTATGTGAAAAGCAATATTCTGGGATACTGGTCATGAGTCTGGCGGCAAATGACAGGCGAGGGTACCCCCCTTCCCCCCCCCCCTATTAGTTCGGGACTCTGACTGAGATAATTGGCCATTGTCTATCCTTTTTTAATCTGATATATATTTATTTGTATTTCATTTAGATGCTGTTTTTTTTTTTTTATTAATAACAGAAGTACAGTTTATTTAAAAAAGAAAAAAAGCCTCCAGATCATGTACATTTTTAGTATGAACCAAGTACAAAAAAAAAAACATTTATAAGTCAGTTGCATTTTTCCATCTTTAAAAGGAAGCCTGTCATAACCAAAATACATGTTGACTGTATCAAATTGGCAGTTGCCTGGCTGTTTCTGGGTCTTTGACTAGCAAGAGTGTTCGCAGAGCCAGATCTGCCTTCATTAGCTGCTCTAGATTAGTGAATTAGAAGTACATAAGTTGGGGGATCAGAAGCACAGCTTGACAAATAGCATTTTAAGATATAAAAACAATATTTTAGATGCAGTAACAATAGCCCACATAATGGTTTCATCAAGATAGTTCATTAAGATATTATACCCATGCCCTTCCTCTCGCTATTTCATCTAAAGTTGGCCATAGACGGTTTAGCAGGGACTAGTCAAATTTCGTTCAGTGTGTCACCATCCCTGCTCAATAGAAGTTGATTGATTGACTTCTGTCCAAGGAATGGGCTGGAACATATTTGTCTATCAGCGGCGGCAGCCAATCCTCTACAGCTGCCGATCAGTGTATTCTGACAGCAGTGGTTGCAGCTGTCAGAATTCAATTTCCTGGCAAGGGAGCTTCCTCCATCTACCTTTCTTGTATGGACGGAGGAATCTATTTGTTTATTTATTTTTGCTCAACCCGCTGGCTGAATGAGGAAAAAAAAAGTACCTGTCTACGGCCAGCTTAACAGGCTCTTTATTGCTTCAATTCTCATATCACAGCTCCCCAAAAATCCCCAAACAGCAGCCGTGAAAACTCCATGTAAAAATCTAACAAGTAAAAGGAAAAGGTGCGCTGCTATGGTGACAACTACCACACCTAAGAGGTGAATGGCAGCACTCACCAGAACAAGTAATCAAAAGCTTGTAAAATCAATAAATTATAAAAAGGGGTGGTGCGATGTAGACACAAACACATAAACAGTAGTAAATATCAACTCTTTACTAAAATAAAAACAGAAAATGATAACCGCCATCAAAAGTTGTGATCAGAAAAGTCTTGTAAAATCTTCACGTGCATCAAACCATAATCCCAATTTGAATAGTGGTCCAAAAATATATTTAAAAATGGAAATCATAAAGACGCACTACACTGCTACCTCCTCTCCCTAATCATGCGTGTTCACCGGTGATTGAGCTGTTCGCTGCCATAAGCCCTGTAAAATCGAGGTCTTGAAGAAATGGTGGAACCTCGGCAGAATCCACAAGCCCACAGCCTCCATTAAAAAGCCTTTTTTTAAAAGTACAATGCAAAAAAATCCACACAGGTTTTTTTTGCATTGTTCTATCCAACAAAGGCTATCTGCCTGTGGATTCCCCCGAAGCTCCACCACTTCCTCAAGACCCATGAGTCACATTAAATGCTATCTATGTCCCCATAGATGAGACTACTCTTCATTTGTCTGTCACCTAGAAAAGGAAATAAGAAAGCATCTCGGAAATAGGGACATAGACAGAAAATACAAAAGTTCATTGTATCTGTAGTTGATGCTGCTCTACAGAAAGAACGCACTCTCTTTGAGAAAGTGTCTCATCGCAGTGTGAATTGTATTCCCGATGGCCATGAATTTAAAAAGAAGGAAAATATGACAAAGATTTTACCTCTTCCCAAAGAGTTTGGCTACAGTTATAAGTGAAGTAAAAAGGGGTCCATATAAATTACTTAAAGTGGAACTTCACTATCTCAATCAACATGGACTATTTCCAATCATTATGCTGCGAACACTAGTAAATAGACAGGAAAGTATAAGAGTGTATATCCTATTCACTGGCCTTACACTTTTTTTCTTTTTTGCATTTCTCCAGTTACTTCCTGGTTTCCATGCCTAGGCAAATGATGTCTAACATCCCAGGAGTTTTGAGGAGGGGAGGGAGGGTTCTCAGCTCAGCCAATGTCTGAGACAGATTCCTGGAAGTAAATTCTACATGAATCATCTGCCCTTATTCAAGATGGCCACTGCCAGAAATGCCAGGGGGCGTTTAATAAAATTATTTCTCAGCAAAATAAAGCATGGAGACATGGATGGATGGGTGAGTAAGCTTTAAACCCTAAAAATGAATGAAATAGCGTTTTTTGCTTTGTGGTGCCCAGATACAGTGCAGTTCCATTTTAAAGGCTAAGTCCACAAAGATTATTTAGTCTTTAGTGCCAAGTAATTAGAGCATCTAGAATCTGCAGGTCTACTAATCTTTGGAACTCATTGATGTTTAACTTCCTCTGCTGTATTTAATACTAATAATTTGCCTGCAACAAACTGGTGGAGCTAAAACCGACTCCATTTGTCCAAAAAAGGGTTTCGGTAGATCTCGATATTTTGGAAGTAGGACCAGCAGTAACCAAGACCAATAAGCAAACTCCATTAAGGCATATTTTCACATTAGGTATTTGAAGATAAATGTAATTGCTAAAAAAGGTGCTCCACTAACAATACACCCAATAAAAAAACAGATTACATTTGTATGAAGTGCTCATTTAAGAAAAATGCATATTTCTTAGGAGGCAAATTATAAAGAAGACAAATAACCACTCCGTTGCTTTCATCAATCTGATGGGTTTTGGATGACGATCAGTAGATTTCATGCTTCTTTGAACGAATCCTGAGGAATGTGAGATCATTTTGAGGGTCGATATCTCGTACAGTGCTTCTAGCTTTCATAGACCACTGGTGAAGTAGCCCGGCATACTGAACGGTGGTGGAATTATCTAGAGTAGTCCTAATTGGAATACCTTCAGAATTCACTACTATTGTTCCAATGACTCCTTTCTGAGCCTGAATCCTCTTCAATGTTTCCTCTACCTCAGACATGTTGCTGCAAATGCCGCGCACACCAGGAAGCCACAACAAACTGCCCCGTCCACCGGTCTCTATGGAAACCCGGAACCTACGTCTGGGGAAGGTGTGGTCTTGACATCACCATCAATCACGTGTTAAGCCTTGTATTTTTTTAAAGGTTGTTTGCTGCCCCTGCTGGCCATCCTAGATTATTGCAGGGTGTAGTGGTAGACACCATTGGCGGGGTGCAGTCCGAGATGCTGTTAATGGGGTTATATCCTCATTCCATCTTTAGTGCCTGCTGTAGTGAACTTTTGCCGCTAGATCAAGCACGGTCCAGTCTGCACCGGTAAATCTGTCTCCTAGGGTGGGTGTTTGTGGCCCCCTATGGTGGAAGGTTAGGGTTCATGGGCTTGGCTGTTTCAGTGATGCTCCTGATTGGACTGATATATATTTGATGATGGTTATGAAGTATGGTAAGCATGCATATAATCAAGAGGAATGTGATGCTATAGTCTATATGTTAACATTTTGTAATAGTATGATGATTTGCATCGCTATTTCTTTTTCATTTCTTTGAAGCTTGCAAAGGTGAACTGACCCCCTACTATATTCCTGATGAACCAGCAACTGGACACACCAGTCTGTGAAACGCGTAGAATGGGCAGTATAGAACACCTTGCTTTAGATGTATTTCCCAACCATTACCCTTTTTGTATATTTGTCTGATGCCTTGTTTTTATATATGCTTCTTTGAATAAAATATGTATTATTTTTATATATGCTTACCGTTTTTACTGTAAGTATTAAATCCTACAAAGTCTCACCAACAAGCATGACCACGACTGGATTCTAGAACCAGTGGGTCAGGTATTTGTTTGTTCTTCTATCTATATATTTGTACTCTATTTTATCTCAACACTTCCTTTATACTTGCTAGGCCTCATCCCCCCTAGGCAGCACCACTATCCCTTCCATTTTTTCACTATTTATATAACCTCTGGTTATATTCTTAGGGAGGCTGCAGCCTTTTCACTCACCTTAGCGCGGGACTCTTTTCTTATCTATATTCTACATATTCATTGGGTATGAACAGTTCTGCAGCTATAGACATTTTTGGATACATAAGGAGTAGAAATATTAATGTTGAAGAGGTATTCAATCAGGAAAGAGTTACTAATAAACAAGATATGGATAGTTTGTTTAAACAACTCAAACACACCTTGGAGAAACAACTCAGTGTGTGGTGGAATATCTCCACCCAAGAGATGTATGCTAAAGAAAAAAATGATACCCAGGAGCTTAGGTGGGATTTTAACCCCAATGATGAGTTAGAGGAACGCATCCGCATGGATGATTGGTACACATTTTTTAACAGATATGAAACAGATTTGCTAAAACTTATTAATAGAAGGAAGAACAAACTTAAGAACATAAAGATGCATATTATTAACCTAAAAAACTACTAGCACCCTTTGCGAACCTACGAAAATATCAAGAAAAAAAAAAGGAACTACAGACCTCCACTGCTAAATATGACTTAGACATACAAGTAAAAAAAAAAAAACAAAAGAAATTCAGTAAAGATGTGACTGATTTTAAGAACCAGAGAGTATACAAGTGGCAAACTGGCAATAATGAAATTAACATTCCAGAAGCCCCAATACTGTTTGAGTCTATAGAAACTACCCCAGAAGCGGGTGAATATGAAGGACCTCTTGAGGCCTGGGTTACGAGGACACTACGAGATATGTCCTTCAGACCCAATAGGAGTGAGAAAGGCGGAAATTTATGACCACAGAGAGATCTGTTCACATACAAGAGAGTAGAACCACAGAGGATCTCCAGACCTGAATCCCCAGGTACACCAAGATACACCATTCCTACTAACAATCGCTATTCTCCACTAATGAGGCCAGGACCCTACACCCCAAGGGACAAGAGAAGCGATAGAGGGTTCCATGACGACCAGAGGGTTTTTTCTCGGGGTGGTCCACGAGAGAGGCCACCACCACCCAGGTACCAAGGTTGGTATCGATCACCGAGACGACAAGGATGGAAAGGATACAACAACCATTGGAGTCAGGACCATACTCAAGACAGAGGACCCCCCCCCCCAAAACAGAGGAGCAGGGGGCTATGTGGGAAATTGGAGAGGATACAATCAATAAGGCAACATACGGGCCTGAGAAATAATTCTTTTTTTAATCCCAAGGTTCCCGGTAACGAATGCATGGGAGCTTTTAAAAAAATGGTAGAAGAGGACATACGGAAACTGGAAATTAATTCAAAAACTAACAAAAATATATGGAGATCCATAAGGAGTCTGGAGAAAAAGAAAGAAATTGTTATTCGTCCTGCAAACAAAGGTGGAGGCCTTGTCATTTTAAAGAAACAGGAATACGAACAAGAAATGGAAAATCTGTTAGAAATAGAAGGCACCTATAAGAAGCTCAGTGGTAATCCCAAAAACCAATATAAGAAGAAGCCTAAAGCATTTGTGGCTAAAGGGAAAGAAGTGGGGATTTTAACCAAGTCGTTACAGACTCCTCCAAGACACCGGTAATTTATTATTTACCAAAAATCCATAAAAATCCAGAGAGACCCCCCGGGAGACCCATTGTGAATGAAGTGGATTCACTTTTTTCCAGATTAGGTGAATATCTGGACAAATTTCTGCAACCGTTGGTACGAATGGGTAAATCCAAAGACAGTACAGAACTGATAAAAGAATTTAAGATAAAAATCACTGACAATTGTATTTTAGCCACCATTGATTCTCTATACACTAGCATCAAACAGCGTGATGGCCTGGAAGGTGTATCGGAAACACTTCATGATAATACTGACCTGAAAGAAAATTCAAATCCAGTATATATTGGAAGGTCTGGAATTAGCCATGGGGAACAATCATTTTTGGTATAACCAAGACTTTTACGTCCAAACTAAGGGTGTGGCAATGGGGGACACGCTATGCCCCAAGTGTGGCTAATTTATTCATGGATATTTTAGAGGATGAATTAATTTATTCGAGAGACATACCTTATCTTAAGTTCTATAAATGGTACATAGATGATATCATCATTCTATGGGAAGGCCCAGAAAACTCCCTACAATACTTCTTTCAGAAGCTTAAAGCGGAGTTCCACCCAAAAGTGGAACTTCCGCTTTAGGGAGTCCTGACCCCCTGACATGCCACATTTGGCATGTCATTTTTTTGGGGGGGAGCGGGTACCTAGTTTTGACAGGTACCCGCTCCCACTTCCGCTCGGAGCGCCGCGGCACCCTGAACGGAAGTTCTCCTCTCCCCCTTCCTCCCTGCAATCTTCTGGGACACGTCAGAGGTCCCAGAAGATTGCCGGCCAATCACGGCGCGCAGCGCGACTCGCGCATGCGCAGTGGGTACCCGGCTGTGAAGCCGCAAACTGTCACAGCCGGGTGCCCACAGCAGTGATGCCGGCGCAGAGGGAGAGGATCGAGGCTTCGGGCGGCCGCATCGCTGGACCGTTGGACAGGTGAGTGAATGGCTGGAACTCCGCTTTAACACTAACCAATACAGGAATAAGTTTACAGGAGACTGGAGTTATGACCAGGTTAATTACCTTGATCTTCAAATTTTTAAAGAACATAATTGATTTACGCACGAGAACCTTCTTCAAAGCCACAGATAGGAATGGGTATATACCCATCTCCAGCTGCCATCACCCAAAATGGAAAGAGAACACCTCAAAGGGACAATTTGTGAGATTGAGAAGGAATTGTGACAACATGGAAGATTTCGAACAACAAGCAGCTACCTTGACTCACAGTTTTAAAAATTCTCATTAATAAACCTAAATTTATATATAAATTTACCTAACTTGCGAAACCATTTGGCCCACAATTGAACCCTCTTAACCACTTTCAGACCGGAGGATTTGGCTGCTCAAAGACCAAGCCCTATTTTGCGATTCGGCACTGCGTGACTTTAACGGACAATTGCGCGGTCGTGCGACGCTGTACCCAAATGAAATTGATGTCCTTTTTTTTCCCACAGAGTTTTATTTTGGTGGTATTTAATCACCTGTGCGATTTTTATTTTTTGCGCTTTAAACAATAAAACGAGCGACAATTTTGAAAAAAATAACAATATTTTTTCACATTTTTTATATGAAATTCTCAAAAAAAATGTAAAAATCAAAATGTTTTAACATTTTAGGCCAACTTGTTTTCTGCTACATATTTTTGGTAAAAAAAATTGCAATAAGCATATTTTTATTGGTTTGCGCAAAAGTTTTTGCGTTTACTAACTAGGGGAAAGATTTATGTCATTTTTATTGTTTTTTTTTTTAACTAGTAATGGCGGCGATCAGGGCCAATCCTGTTTAATTTATTCATAAATGATCTAGAGGAGGGGATATCTAGTACAATCTCAGTAATTACGGATGATACTAAACTGAGCATGCCAATATCTTCTATGCAGGATGTGGAAACAATACAAGCAGACCTGAACAAAATAATGGGGTGGGCAACTACATGGCAGATGAGGTTTAATGTTGAAAAATGTAAAGTAATGCACTTGGGTGTCAGAAACACGAAAGCAAGCTACTCACCAGGGGGGGGGGGACCTCTGGGTGAGTCTAGAAAGGAAAAGGACCTGGGGGTACTGGTAGACAACAGGCTTGGCAGTGGCATGGTCCAGCCACATGTGGAGTATGCTGTCCAGTTCTGGGCACCGGTCCTCAGGAAGGATGTGCTGGAACTGGAGAGAGTCCAGAGAAGGCAAAAAAAATAATTAGGGGAATGGAGGGCATTGGCTATGAGGAAAGACTACAAGCATTGAGGGGGGATATGATATCAATGTACAAATACTGTACTGGCGACCCTAACATAAGGAACAAACTTTTCAGAGAAAGGAAATACAATAAGACACGTGGCCACTCACTAAAACTAGAGGAAAAACGGTTTAACCTTAAAATATGTAAGGGGTTCTTCACTGTCAGGATGTGGAATTCTCTTCCACAAGCAGTCGTCTCAGCAGGGAGCATTGATAGTTTCAAAAAACTATTAGATGGGCACCTTAAAGACCACAACATACAGGGGTATACAATGTACGGTTAACAGCAAACACACACACATCATAAGTTGAACTGGATGGACTGATGTCTTTTTTCAACCTCACAACTATGTAACACATTAATAACATCAGGAAGGGGTTCCCTAAGCACAGCCTCTCCAGACACTTCCTGGAAGTTCACCACAAAGATCCTAAAGGGCTGACTTTCTATGGCATTGATACCATCAAAAGCCATTGGAGAGGGGACAACAAGAGGATCAAAGTGTCCCAGAACGAAACCAGTTGGATCTACAAATTAGAAACTCTACAACTGAGAGGATTGAACATCGATATCGATCTCAACTGTTTTGTCTCCAATTTTTAGCTTTAGAACATCTCACCTCTTAGATTCACTTTATTACAGTGGTCTGCCCACAAACTTTTATCCTTTTATCATTTATGAGTTAAGGCTCATGACATATTTTGTCATTTAATGGTACCCTTTAACAATCTCACGCTTGGGCTATCAAATCCATGTATTAGTCTCTTTATCTAGGATATGTTCTACTCAGGACACAGATGGGTATGATATACACCCAGCAGGGCCGGCGCTCCCGCTAGGCGAACTAGGCAGCCGCCTAGGGTGCACTGCCGCCTAGGGGCGCACTGCTGCCGATGCAGGCCAACTTGGCCACATGGAACAGAGATGTCATTCATTCAGACCTGTAGACTGTCACTTACAGTTCGGGACCGGCAACAGCCGCGGCCGCCACGGCTCCGGCTACCTGCTGGAAAGAATAGTGCTGTGGAAGTGATGACCTCATGATGAGTCATGACCTGGTGTAGTGGACTGCTGTGGGCAGCGGCCTGCTGGCACAGCAGTGCTGTCTCCTCCCTCTCCTGTTGCGGTGGTAATTGTAGTAGCTCCGCCCACCTCCGCGTGACATCTTTCCCCCTCCTGGCTCCAGTACAGCCCCTCCCACAAGAGAGCCAAGGGAGCCCGCGCAGTCCCTGGCCTGGATGTCAGTGTCAGAGTCAGACTGAGTCAGTCAGTCTGTCACACACCCACACGGATCCGGGATCCGGGTTTCTGTCTGTGTTGGCGGGATTCAGGAATCGGGATAGAGATAGACTAGTCTGACTGGAGGCGCCAGCCAGCTCAAAAGTTCAAGTAAGTCTCTGTGACGTCCATACTTTAATAAATATGTATTTGGTGGCATGATACTACTACTGTACACAGCCTGAGCCTGGGAATTCTTCCAAATATGATGCCTGCAGCCTGTCTTGTTAATACTGTCTTAGTCATATATGTGCAGTGCAGTGCAGTGCAGTTATAAAGGCCACAGAACAGACTGTGTGGTTATAGACATTTGGATACTGCTGTTGGATTGATGTTCTAGTCTAGATAAGAGATGAGATGGGGAGTGGACGGATCAGTGTGATAAATGATACATTACATAATAATGTAAATTATAAAAGTAGCAGTCTTGTGTGCGTGCCAATTCCCCAATATTATATAACAGCAGGAAATATTTATATATATATATATTATTATTATTAAAATAAAAGACTTCTGCTTTTGTATATTATATATAGGCTTCCAGACTGCCCCACGTGATGCACATATACTAAGTGAGGCAGGGCGGCCCTCCAGCACAGAACAACATACCGTACCTGTATCATGTATGTCCAGCGGACCCAATTACCCAATGTCAATGACCCGGTCACCATTCCCGACCTAGACAGAACGGTGATCTGCCTATGTAAACAAGGCAGATCGCCATTCTGTGAGAGGGGAAGATGTAGATCTTGTGTTTCTTCCCCTAGTCAAAGCATTCCCCACACAGTTAGCAAACATTCCCAGGGAACACATTTAACCCTTTGATTGCCCCTGATGCTGACCCCTTCCCTGCCAGTGTCCTTCGTACAGTGTGACAGTGCAAATTTTCTCTACTGAGGGAACCACAGTGGAAAACCGTAGTGGGATACCTTACTGTCGCCTGACCACAAGGGGTCATCTGTTAAGTGAGTTGTGCATGCGGTGGAGGTGGAAAGAATTAGCACAATCCCACTGAAGTTCGCACCAAGTGATTATTGTCTTGCTGCTACCTGTTGTATTGTTTTGCTGCCACCTATTGTATTGTTTTGCTGCCACCTATTGTATTGTTTTGCTGCCACCTACTGTATTGTTTTGCTGTCAGCTACATACCACACAAATCAAGCACAAGAGCACCTTTACAGAAAATTGGACATTATTTATATTTATTTATTTATGTATATCCACTTTGGACTCTCACCACCATTTATTGGATTGATATTTCTATATTATATTGTGGAGGTCATAGAGGTTGGGTCCTGGATGGGTGTTACATTTCACCAATATTTGGGCTGTGGTCCCTTTAACAGAAGTATGGGATCACAGGAAGGCAAGGGTTAAGCCCTCTCCCAGAGAAACCAGCTCTTAAAAGACAGGAAGTAGCGTCAGTGGGTGTGAAGAGTAGGAGCTGGATACACACCTGGGAGAATGAGCTGCAAGAAACAAGTGTGTGTTTGTATGCTGCATGGTGTCTGGAGACAAGCTGCTGCTTGGGACGACATACCTGGGGTAAAAGCCCCTGCCAAAAGCCAGTATTGTTTTATAATTTCCATTTATGCTGAAGTTAAGCAGACTTTCAAGTTATATCTATTTTCTGGACTGTTTGCTGCTGGAAGCTTTATTTCTGTTTTGAAGAAAATAAACCACTTCTTGATTACGTTTACCCGGCTTGTGCATGTGATCCCTTGGAGCTATCACCCCAAACATCACAACTGGTGGAGGATGCGGGCAGTGCATTTAAACTGAAAAAGCCGATTTGAAAGGTGACTTTAAAGAGACAGTGTACCCATTTGCATGTCTTGGGTGAAGTCTTTGCATACAGCAGGAAAAGACATGGAGGAGGTTATCAAGGCACTAATGCAAGCCACTGTGTCCCAGCAGCAAGCCTCCATAGAAGTGAACCATCGCCATGAGGAGGCTATAGCAGCTCAGCAGAAGACTACCCGCTTGCTGGTCACCCATCTTACAGCCCAGCAGAAGGCTACACAAACGCAGGTGACGGCCTTAAAGGAGGCAGTACAGCACTTAGCTCAAGGACAAGAGCAAGTAGTTGTTGGCCCTGGCAACCAAATAGCCGTGAGAGCCAGCCATGTTTTATAGAAACTGACTCCAAATGATGATGTAGAAGCCTTTCTGTTTACTTTTGAAAGGATAGCGGAGCGAGAGGAATGGCCCCGTGACCAACGGGCTGGCATCATCGCCCCCTTCCTTACCGGTGACCCGCAAAAGGCTTACTTTGATCTTCCGACGGAACACATCAAAGACTATGAGTGGCTGAAGGCTGAGATCCTGGCCCGCCTAGGGGTGACTACAGCCGCTAGGGCCCAAAGGGTGCACCGCTGGAGGTACCAACCTGACCACCACTGAGGTCTCAGATGCATGAACTGGTGCAGCTGGTCCAAAAAATGGCTGCAGCCAGAAACGTTGTCTGGCCCACAAATGCTGGAACAGGTGGTGATGGACAGGTACCTGCAGTCCCTGCCGGATGACCTTCAACGCTGGGTAAGCCATGGAGACCCCGCAACAGTCGACCGGTTGGTGGAGTTGGTTGAAAGGTATACCGTGGTGGAGGATCTGCTCGGACCTGCCAAGCGACAGGAAACCACATCAAGGGCAGGATGGCCAGCTGCAGCATCCAGGAGGGGAGCCCTACCAGACCCAGGAACCTGCATCCCTACCTCAGTTTTGCCAGATCCACGGAGATGCCCCTGGCAACCGAATGGGAGACATACAGTGTTAGCGTTGCCGATCCTGGGGTCATACCTGGGCGCAGTGCCCACTTCAGGAGGAGCCCATGGAATGTGGGGTGGGCAGGAGAGTCTCCTTCTATCCCCAACTAGCATGTACCACCCATCTCGATCTAACAGCAGGACAGTTTGAATGCGAGATTTGGGTGAACCACCTTCCTGCCAAGGCATTACTGGACTCCGGGAGTATGGTGACACTGGTCCACGCTAGAGTGATCGGGAGACTCGGCCCTGTAAGTAAGACTCTTCGGGTAGTATGTATCCATGGGGACACCAGGGAGTACCCCTTGGTACCTGTGACTGTTTCTTATGGCTGCCCCTCAGTGACACAGGAAGTAGGGGTGGTAAACAGCTTAATCCACGATATCATAGTGGGGCGGGATTGTCCACTATTCCTTGAACTATGGAACCAGGTGCAGAGTGGACTACCTGGACGGCCAAGAGAACTAGAGACAGTGGGGCCCGAAGGGCTAAAGTCTTAGGGGTCCGGTCCAGAACTTCCCACAACACACCCCATTAGCTTTGAAACACCTAGGGGTGGTAGTGGTATACTAGAGAATATTGATATGATTGATGATGTTCATGTTTCAGGTCTCAATCCCGAGTTGACCCCTGAGGGGGGGGGAGACTCTCTGTTACAGGTCATGTTGGGGGAAGATGAGGAGGAACTCTCCCCATTGCAGATTCCCCTTGGGGAGGCTGAAGGGAAAGTTTCCCCCAGACCAGTGCTCCCAGACCTGGACATATCCAAGGGGGCATTTAGCTCCGCCCAGTTACAGGACCCCTCTTTAGTCAATGCCAGAGAACAGATTTCAGTGGTGAATGGAGTCCCACAAATTCCAGGGGCAGAACAAAAGTTTCCGCACTTTGCGTTCATTGGGGATTTGCTCTATCGAGTGACTGAAAGTCGAGGGGAAATCATTGAACAGTTGCTGGTTCCCCAGTCGTATCGGCGAAGGCTCCTCGATTTAGCTCACAATGACGCATTAGGCGGACACCTGGGGGCAGAGAAAACAGAGGCCAGAATAACTGACCGGTTTTACTGGCCAGGCGTGAAGGCAGAGGTAAAGAGGTACTGTGCTTCCTGCCCCACGTGTCAGTTAACAGCCCCAGTGTCACACTATAGGAACCCCTTAGTTCCCTTGCCTATAATTGAGGTGCCGTTTGAGCTTATTGCTATGGACCTGGTGAGGCCTTTAGTAAAATCTGCGAGGGGACACCAATATATATTAGTAGTATTAGACTACGCAACCAGGTATCCGGAGGCAGTACCATTACGGAAAACAACCTCTAAGGCTATTGCCCAAGAGTTGTTTATGTTTTCACGCACTGGGCTGCCCAAAGAGATCCTGACGGATCAGGGCACACCGTTTATGTCAAAAGTGATGGCGGACCTCTGCAAACTTTTCCAGATCAAACAGTTGCGAACGTCCGTCTATCAACCGCAGACAGATGGCCTTGTTGAGAGGTTTAATAAGACCTTAAAATCCATGCTAAAAAGAGTGGTCCAGAGGGATGGCAAAGATTGGGACATGTTGATCCCGGCCTTATTTGCCATCCGGGAGGTTCCGCAGACCTCCACGGGTTTTTCGCCTTTTGAACTTGCTGGATATGGTGAAGGAAACATGGGAAAGTGAGTCCTCGCAACACAAAACTGTGGTGGAGCATATTTCCCAAATGAGAGAGAGGGTGGCAAAAGTAATGCCGTTGGTAAGGGAACACCTCCAAAAGGCACAGGATGCCCAGAGGAGGGTGTATAACCGGTCCGCCAGGAAAAGACAGTTCGAGGTAGGAGACCGGGTAGCTGTGTTAATACCCACAGTAGAAAGCAAATTCTTGGCCAGGTGGCAGGGTCCATTTGAGGTGGTGGAAAAAGTTGGTGATGTGAATTACAGGGTACACCAACCTGGGAAGAGGAAACCCTACCACATCTACCTCGTGAATTTGCTAAAACCCTGGAGACACCGAGATCAGGTATCCGCTGTGGTAGGGGTCACTGTAGAAGACCCTGCAGGAGTTGAGCTGGTGCATGTTGCTGCCACTCTGACTAAGTCCCAAAGCCAACAAGTGAGAGAATTCCTGCAGAGAAATAAAGAGAAGTTTTCAGGATTGCCAGGTTTAACCAACATAATTGAGCATGACATTGTTACAGAGCCCAATGTAAAAATCCGCTTAAAGCCCTATCGCATCCCAGAAGCATATAGGAAAGCGGTGTCTGAAGAGGTAAAAAGAATGTTGGAACTTGGCATCATTGAAGAATCGCAGAGTGAATGGTCAAGTCCTATCGTTCTGGTACCAAAACCCAACGGCACTCTGCGATTTTGCAATGACTTCAGAAAACTTAATGAAGTCTCAAAATTTGACGCATATCCGATGCCCCGGGTAGACGAATTTATTGAGAGGTTGGGTCCCGCCCGGTACATTACCACACTAGACCTTACAAAAGGGTATTGGCAGATTCCCCTCACCAAGGATGCCAGGGGAAAAAACGCTTTTTCCACTCCAGGCGGCCACTGGCAATATAAAAGAATTCCGTTTGGTTTACACTCCGCCCCAGCCACGTTTCAAAGGTCTATGGACAAAACATTATGGCCCCATGGACGACATCGTCATTTTCAGCACTGATTGGGAGTCCCATCTATCTTGGGTGAAGGCTGTCCTAGACTCTTTGAAAAGAGCAGGGTTTACTGTAAATCCAGAGAAGTCAGCTGTTGGGATGGAGGAAGCGAAGTACCTGGGGTACATTGTGGGTAGGGGACTAGTAAAGCCTCAGATGAATTAGGTAGAAGCCATCCAGAACTGGCCCCGCCCGCTAACAAAAAAACAGGTCAGGGCCTTTCTGGGCATAGTTGGTTACTATTGAAGGTTCGTCCCCAACTTTGCTACTATTGCGGCCCCATTGACGGACTTAACAAAAGGGAGGAAGTCCGTGATGATAACGTGGAATGCAGAGGCCGAGGAAGCTTTACAGAAGCTTAAAACCACATTGTGTGAGCATCCAGTGCTAGTAGTGCCGGATTTTCCCAAGGAGTTCGTAGTACAGACGGATGCCTCGAATGCTGGACTGGGTGCTGTCTTGTCGCAAGTGGTCAATGGGGAAGAGCACCCCGTAGTTTTTCTCAGTAGGAAACTGATGGCGGCAGAGAGAAACTATGCTGTGGTGGAGCGGGAGTGTCTCGCCATCAAGTGGGCACTAGACTCTCTGCGCTACTTCCTTCTGGTTAGGAAGTTTCGTCTGGTGTCCAACCATGCCCCGTTGACCTGGATGCGACAAAACAAGCAGACCAATGCCAGGGTGACGAGGTGGTTCCTGTCCATCCAGGAATTTAACTTTATGGTAGAGCATCAGCCCGGGAGACAGCATCAGAATGCCGATGCGCTCTCCCGAGTGCATTGTATGGTGTATGATGGTGCCTCCAACACCTCCGCGTTGAGGCAGAGGGGGGGGGGGAATATGTGGAGGTCATAGAGGTTGGATCCTGGATGGGTGTTACATTTCACCAATATTTGGGCTGTGGTCCCTTTAACAGAAGTATGGGATCACAGGAAGGCAAGGGTTAAGCCCTCTCCCAGAGAAACCAGCTCTTAAAAGACAGGAAGTAGTGTCAGTGGGTGTAGAGAGTAGGAGCTGGAGATACACCTGGGAGACTGAGCTGCAAGAAACAAGTGTGTGTTTGTATGCTGCATGGTGTCTGGAGACAAGCTGCTGCTTGGGACGACATACCTGGGGTAAAAGCCCCTGCCAAAAGCCGGTATTGTTTTATAATTTCCATTTATGCTGAAGTTAAGCGGACTTTTAAGTTATATCTATTTTCTGGACTGTTTGCTGCTGGAAGCTTTATTTCTGTTTTGAAGAAAATAAACCACTTCTTGATTACGTTTACCCGGCTTGTGCATGTGATCCCTTGGAGCTATCACCCCAAATATCACAATATATATATTTCTATGTCAGGGTTATTTGGGGAAGTTAATTTCACAAATAGAAATGAAATGTCATATTTTGATCTGTATAGAATTAGCAGTAGCATCCATTTTGGTCAGGTTACTAAATGGTTAAAATATCCTTTAACAGAAAATTGCCTGTTCAGGAAATTTTCTTAAACAGGTTTACCCCAGACTGCTGTGTGACCTAAGCTAATAAATAAAATAGTCTGTTTGACTTACTTTAAGATAAAGTCCAGCTGACAATAGTCTGTTGACTTTCTTTAGACAAAGACTAGCTGACGCTATACCAGGATAATCTCGTCTATGTGGTAATCATAAAACACTGGTCAGGTATTCTGTGTTTAAATTCATTTTAAAAGAGATTTAAATATATATTATAATCCTAGGTAACATAATATTAACAATAAAATGTATATATATGAATAAGGTAGATAAATGTGTAGGAAAATATTAAATATGATAATTTGTTTCATCAACTGATTTTGATGACTCATCTCTGCAGGATAGAAAGATGGCAGTAAACTTTCGTAATTGGTAAAATATCATAAAACTGTTTTTGGCCTTGCCTTAAGTCTGGTCTAGAAGGTCGGGGATTAGACTCTTGGTCAACATAAGGTTCAAAGTTTAATTGTTATATTCTACATACTGAATATGAGAGTAATGCAATACTGCAGTCATTGATTATAGAAATCAGATCCTTCTAGTGACGTAGAATTTATATGATAATGAGATCCCCACCCACACTGCTGGGGGCATAAAAGGTTCTTGTCAGCTAGAGGGGGGGGGGGGAGGAGGACTGGAGAGATCGTAAGAAAAGTCAGATGCTTTGAGACACTGAGGGTGACATTTGACCCTGTAAGGCAAGACAGCATGACATCTCAGATAATAGACTTGGCTGGTAAAGTATATTCCTATTTTTCCTACAAACAGTTTGATCTGCTTTGATTAGATACACCTAACTGATCCATCATTGAAACTGTTAGTATCAAGATTTGAATTTAGGACCATTCTAACTGCAGTATGATTGGTTTGATTTTCTTTTCTTGAAAGCAATTTTGGCTTTAGTATATGGTTCAGTTGTGATGTATTCTTTATAGTAGATTAACTAAATAGAAACATATTTTACCAAAACTAATCTGGATTTTTGAGGCGTGGTACAACAATGTTGAGCCATGCAACTTTATTTAAAACATAGGAATTGAACATCTGTTAGATGAGAGAAAAGTCACGTGTCACATCTGTCATGTTGGTTGCCATATTTAGACTATTAATTATTTTCTAAAAATCTTTGGTTATGATCATTTTAATATTCTGAGGCCAAAATTCTTTGGTTTTATTCTCATATTACCTGTGTGATTTGTTTCATTGTATTTTGGAGCCTGCCCTGCTGTACTGGGGTGAGATTACTCCCTAAAATAGTTTTTGTACTCTTTCACGCACACACACTCCACTTTCTGGATTGGCTATCACTATTCAAGCCAACACTATAGCACCTTATTTTGTGATTATTAGACTAAACTTTGTTACACCATCCATAATTAGGCAGCGCCACCTTACCTCATTTTTCCCACATATTTAGATATAGTCTTTTGACTATATTTTGGGGTCGGCTGCAGCCTCCTTCCCTGTCCATAAGCGCGGAATTCTTTTTATCTTTGATTCTTCAGGAGGTTCTCATTCAAGTTCCCAGGGGTCAGGAGGGTCGGGGGTTCCATTCTCACATCTTTTTGGTGAAGAAGCCCTCCGGCAGGTATCGTTTGATTCTAAATCTGAAGATCTTGAACAGGTCAATCCGGTACAAACATTTCAGGATGGACACTATTTACTCTGTAACCAAGCTTCCATCCCCAGGTTGCTTCATGGCTTCGTTGGATCTAAGGGACGCCTATCTACATGTCCCGATAAATCTATCATGTCAGAAGTTTCTGAGGTTGGCGGTCAATCTGGGGGATTCGGTCTGGCATCTCCAGTTCAGGGTTCTTCCCTTCGGCCTTTCTTCTTCTCCCAGGGTGTTCACCAAGGTGATGGCAGAAGCCCTGGAGCCTCTGAGGCTGAGGGGGATCTCCATTGTCCCATATCTAGACGATCTGCTGATTTTTGTGGATTCCAACAATCAACAGTCAGTGTTTGGTGCACCTTCAGGAGACTCGAGTCCATCTAGAGAGCCTGGGATGGCTTCTGAATCTGGAGAAGTCCAATCTGGTTCCATCCCAGCGGATAAGGTTTTAGGGATACATGTTAGATTCAGTCCTTCAAATAGTTTTTCTGCCTCAAGAGAAGATTTCAAAAGGTCCAGGCGGCAGTCGCTCAGATGCAGACCAATGTCCAGGTGTCAGTACAATCCGCTATGGCTGCGGTCTCATTCCCGTCTCTTTCAGAGGGATATCCTGCGGAAGTGGTCACATCTAGAATCGCTGGAAAAACCCATCATGATTGCCAAAAGAGCAAAAAGAGCTCTTTGGTGGTGGAGAGATGCCAGGAATCTGGAGAAGGGTCTGATGTGGTCTTTTCCCCAAAAAAAACGTCTGGCCACAGACGCTAGTGCCTGGGGAGCCCAGCTAAATGGTCGGACGGTGCAAGGGACATGGTCCAAGGCGGAAGCCAGAAGGTCATCCAACTGGAGGGAGTTGAGTGCTATCTTTCTAGGTCTCCGGGCGTCTCAGCATGTGGTTAGGGGTCAACATGTTCAGATTCTTTCTGACACCATAACAGCAGTGGCTTATGTTTCAAAACAAGGAGCAGAAATCTCTCAGATTTGGCGATGCAGCTGCTTTCCTGGGCAGAGCAAAACGTGGCCTCTCTAACAGCGATTCATCTAAAAGGGTCACAGAATCTCCTGGCAGATCTTCTAAGCAAAAGAAAAGTGGTGGAGGCAGAATGGAGTCTGAATCAGGAGGTTTTTACGATGATTACAGAAGTTTGGGGGTTTCCTCACATCGATCTGTTCGCCAGCCAACAAAACGCCAAGGTTATGAGATTCTTTTCCCTCCACAGGAGGATCAGGCTTGGGGTTTGGACGCTCTTGCTCATCATTGGGACTTCCCCCTGTGTTATGTATGTCCTCCCTTCCAACTAATACCACTGGTTCTCAGGAAGTTCAAGGAAGAGGCCACAGATTTAATTCTGAAGAATAAGAAAAAGGTTTGTGGCGCTGCCAGAATATGCTAATTGGTCTATATGTTTTTCAACGATGATAAAAATAAATTAAATAAATATGTGTCTCAGATGTAAGATAAAAAGATGAATCGAATAAATATGTGTCTCCAATGTGAAATAAAAACTTAATAAAGTGTCACGTGCAACATATATGTGACTGGTGAAAGGTGTATGTGGATAAACAATAATGATCGGCGATCCCACCCTGTGGAGGGTATATGTAAGTGCTAAGACAACTTTAAGATGAATGAGATAGGTGATACAAATGAATGAACCGTAGAAAAATCTGAGTGATATCAACCAAATAAATAAATAAATAAAATGGATAGTACTCAATTAGACCTAAAATTAATAACATATGGGTGAACTGTGAATATCTTAAAGCTTTGTGGCTAAACAATAAATAGCATCATATATAGACCTGGGATAATAGATTACAAAAAAGGAATTGAACATCTGTTAGATGAGAGAAAAGTCACGTGTCACATCTGTCATGTTGGTTGCCATATTTAGACTATTAATTATTTTCTAAAAATCTTTGGTTATGATCATTTTAATATTCTGAGGCCAAAATTCTTTGGTTTTATTCTCATATTACCTGTGTGATTTGTTTCATTGTATTTTATTCTAATTTTGTGTTTATCACCAATTATATTTTGACATTTTATCTTGCACTTAAGTATTCAATAAATATATATATTTTTGCACAGAAATTGTATGACCCCTATCTTCAGTTTAGTGTCACTTAAAACGATCTTGCATTTTGTTGATTTGTGGAAATAAGTTCAGAATCTCCTACTTACAGATCTTTGCTTATTTGCATAAATAGACACTGTTATATCAGAGCAGTATAAACATTCTGACATCTATATTTACTTATATATTTCTATACACACAATTTTGTATTTATCTATGCACATTGGTGAACTCATATGAATAGTTATTTATTTATTTAAACTCTAAATGTATGAATGTAAATCCTTTACCTGTGCACTTTGGTGACACCTATATGATTTTCTCAAATCGCCTTTCAGGACAGCACCTGGAGAGAGCGCATCCACCCATAATTACAGGAAACACAGCAAGTTTAAAAGCTCCTCCTCTTCCACCATGCCACGGTTTTTGTGTTTCCTCCGCCATGGTGGAGGCACTGCATGGAACCTGTTATGGGGCTACGCTCTCTCCAGGTGGAGTCAGGGTGGACTTACCCCTAGTCTTTTTTGGCTATCCGTAGTGACCATCCCAGCACCCCTCCCTGAGTGCAAAGGGGTTGTTCTCGAGCGGCCGTCCTTTCTGGCTCAGGGAAGTGGAGTGGAGCCCGGGCGGTCTCGCCTTTGCACTGGGGGTCCGCTTGGTTGGAGCTGGCAGGCAGCTCAGGCAGGAGTTTTGTTTTAATCTCTCCCCGCATGTCGGTCCCTGGTCCCGGCTGACGGGGGACGTCAGGTTAGGTAGGCGGGACTTCCGGTGGGGGCCTGGTGGCTCTGGTTCCAGCCACTAAGATCGCAGAGGACGGCGGAGGGTCAGAGGTCGGTGCTTCTGCTTCCGGTCTTCAGAGGAGGACGCGGGGAGTGGAGTTTAAATCACCTTCTGGCGTGGAGGGTCTGCCCTGTTCCATTGCACGCTCTGCAGGATGGAAGACAGACCAGCAGCATCAGCGGAAGCAGGCGCCGTCAGCACCGGCCCAGCCCAGGTAAGTGAGGTACAGCGGTGCCTCTTTTTCTCTACTATTGGGCTTATGGGTCTGTTTATTGTACCTCCTTTCGGAGCCTGCCCTGCTGTACTGGGGTGTATGTTCTCAGTTTTGCAGGTTTCTTTCTGTCTGGGAGTCTGTTATTGTTGGTGGGGTCACGTTTTCGGGCATTTGTCACTGTTGGTTTAGTGTTATTGAGAGGTAGCTGATGGGTGTTTTTTCTTTCTAGGTTAAAGCCACAGTTAAAGCCAGGACTTCAGCAGCAGCGAGGAAGTGCCCTTTTTGCAAAAATTCCCTTAAGGATTCCTGGCCTAAGCCACTTTGCAAAACCTGTATTGCGGATTTACTTAAAGAAGAAACAGCTCAGCAGAATAGTGATCTTTTTGCCTCTGTTAAAGAGCTTACGGACACTTTGACCTCTGTCCGCTCCCTTTTGTCCAAGGGATCAGGTTCCCAGACAGATTGCCAGCAGAATGTATGGGCAACTTCCCAAGCATTCACCTCTAAGTCGGCAGACAGAGGCCTGTGACTCAGAGGAAGAAGGAGCAAGTACTTTACTCTCCCTCAGAGATTCTGATGAAGAGGAGGAAGAAGCGGCTAGGGCATCTAGATATAAGCTGTCATTGGAAGAAGTGGATGAGTTGCTTAAGGCAGTTTATACTACCCTGGAAGTCCCGGAGGAAAAGGTACAGATGTCAGTACATGACAGAATGTACCAGGGCTTAGATCAGGTCAAGCATAGGGTCTTCCCTGTCCACAAGGTCCTTACGGATTCAATTAAAAATGAATGGAAGGTTCCTGAGAGGGCCCCCTTTTTCTCCAAATCCCTGAAGAGAAGGTTTCCTTTTAAGGAGGATGAAGCACATCTCTGGAATAAGAAGCCTAAGGTTGACGCTGCTTTTTCCCAGGTATCTCGCCGCACAGATCTGGCGTTTGAGGATATGGGGGTACTGAAGGATGCTATGGACAAAAGGGCAGACTCCCTCCTTAAGAAGGCTTGGGATTCCACTACATCCAGCCTTAGGCCGGCCATGGCTTCCACTGTGGTAGCCAGAAACTTGGAATTCTGGCTTGAACAGCTCAAGGGGCATGTGGAGGCTGGAACGGCTAGGAAAGACCTTCTTGAATCCTTTACCCTGCTCCTTAAGGCTGTTACATGGCTGACGCATCAGCTGAATCAATTAAGATGTCCGCCAGATCGTCGGCTCTGGTGAACTCTGCCAGGCGTGCGATTTGGCTGAAGACTTGGTCTGGTGACTCGGCCTCTAAAGTCAGACTTTGTGGTTTGCCTTTTTCAGGAGACCTGCTCTTTGGACCAGATTGAGGCTATTCTGGATAGAAAGGTGGATAGGAAAAAGGCCTTTCCTTCCAAAAAGAAACCACCTCCCAAGAAGAATTTTCGTCCTATTCCGCAAGCCCAGAGAACTAGGAATCAGGACCAGAGATCAAGATGGTCCTCACAGAGAGGAAAGTGAAGAGGCGGAATACTGTTCAAACCACCTGAGCAGTCTGCAAAAAGCAAGTGACATTCTTTTCCCAGTGGGAGGAAGGTTGTTATGGTTCCTCCCACAATGGGAAGAAGTATCCTCAAGCCCCTTTGTGAGGAACATTGTGGCTCAGGAATACAACCTAGAATTTTCAAGAACCCCTCCAAGCAGGTTTTTGGTTACTCCCCTTCCAGCTTCTGCAATGATGTCTCTATTAGAAGAGCTGATTCTTCAGGAAGTTTTCCAGCTTCTCCAAAAACCTCACCTGTTCTTATTCCAGGCCTTTCTGAGAAAGTAATTCAAAAGCCAAAAGTACAGATTGTTTATTCTCCCGACTCCAGTATTGTTTCTTCTGCCGCATCCAGTATTGGCTCAGTCGACACAACTGGCTCCAGGAAAGAGGAGATCCCATTACCCAGGTGAAAGGGATATTTTCCCCCCCAGGAGCCCCACACATCACTGGATAAGAGGATACTGTATCAAGGTTTACTACCCCTGTAGGGGTATATACCTCTGGTGAGTGCGGGAGAAATTGGAGGGGTGCACCTGTGTTTCTCACCCATCACCTAGTATCTTGGATCACCTGGCTCACCTTATAAGCACCTTAAGACTGTTTGTTACTTTTCAGAGGATATCACTTTTTTATTCATCACCTTTTTATTCAACATCTAAGGGACTGTTTTTTATATATTGGACTATTATATCGTTTTTACTGTGTGATCACCATTACTATTTTTATCTGTTTTTACTGGCACACCGGTTGTTTCACAGATTGAATGATTTATTTATTGGATTCATTGCATTAGATCATATTTTTAATTCAGTGAATATATCACTCACACATTTTCTCACTGCCTTTTTTTCACTGGTATATTAGTACATTTATTCATTTACTTATTTATTGCACTTCACACTTTGGAGCACTTAGTTGGGGAGATTACTCCCTAAAATAGTTTTTGTACTCTTTCACGCACACACACTCCACTTTCTGGATTGGCTATCACTATTCAAGCCAACACTATAGCACCTTATTTTGTGATTATTAGACTAAACTTTGTTACACCATCCATAATTAGGCAGCGCCACCTTACCTCATTTTTCCCACATATTTAGATATAGTCTTTTGACTATATTTTGGGGTCGGCTGCAGCCTCCTTCCCTGTCCATAAGCGCGGAATTCTTTTTATCTTTGATTCTTCAGGAGGTTCTCATTCAAGTTCCCAGGGGTCAGGAGGGTCGGGGGTTCCATTCTCACATCTTTTTGGTGAAGAAGCCCTCCGGCAGGTATCGTTTGATTCTAAATCTGAAGATCTTGAACAGGTCAATCCGGTACAAACATTTCAGGATGGACACTATTTACTCTGTAACCAAGCTTCCATCCCCAGGTTGCTTCATGGCTTCGTTGGATCTAAGGGACGCCTATCTACATGTCCCGATAAATCTATCATGTCAGAAGTTTCTGAGGTTGGCGGTCAATCTGGGGGATTCGGTCTGGCATCTCCAGTTCAGGGTTCTTCCCTTCGGCCTTTCTTCTTCTCCCAGGGTGTTCACCAAGGTGATGGCAGAAGCCCTGGAGCCTCTGAGGCTGAGGGGGATCTCCATTGTCCCATATCTAGACGATCTGCTGATTTTTGTGGATTCCAACAATCAACAGTCAGTGTTTGGTGCACCTTCAGGAGACTCGAGTCCATCTAGAGAGCCTGGGATGGCTTCTGAATCTGGAGAAGTCCAATCTGGTTCCATCCCAGCGGATAAGGTTTTAGGGATACATGTTAGATTCAGTCCTTCAAATAGTTTTTCTGCCTCAAGAGAAGATTTCAAAAGGTCCAGGCGGCAGTCGCTCAGATGCAGACCAATGTCCAGGTGTCAGTACAATCCGCTATGGCTGCGGTCTCATTCCCGTCTCTTTCAGAGGGATATCCTGCGGAAGTGGTCACATCTAGAATCGCTGGAAAAACCCATCATGATTGCCAAAAGAGCAAAAAGAGCTCTTTGGTGGTGGAGAGATGCCAGGAATCTGGAGAAGGGTCTGATGTGGTCTTTTCCCCAAAAAAAACGTCTGGCCACAGACGCTAGTGCCTGGGGAGCCCAGCTAAATGGTCGGACGGTGCAAGGGACATGGTCCAAGGCGGAAGCCAGAAGGTCATCCAACTGGAGGGAGTTGAGTGCTATCTTTCTAGGTCTCCGGGCGTCTCAGCATGTGGTTAGGGGTCAACATGTTCAGATTCTTTCTGACACCATAACAGCAGTGGCTTATGTTTCAAAACAAGGAGCAGAAATCTCTCAGATTTGGCGATGCAGCTGCTTTCCTGGGCAGAGCAAAACGTGGCCTCTCTAACAGCGATTCATCTAAAAGGGTCACAGAATCTCCTGGCAGATCTTCTAAGCAAAAGAAAAGTGGTAGAGGCAGAATGGAGTCTGAATCAGGAGGTTTTTACGATGATTACAGAAGTTTGGGGGTTTCCTCACATCGATCTGTTCGCCAGCCAACAAAACGCCAAGGTTATGAGATTCTTTTCCCTCCACAGGAGGATCAGGCTTGGGGTTTGGACGCTCTTGCTCATCATTGGGACTTCCCCCTGTGTTATGTATGTCCTCCCTTCCAACTAATACCACTGGTTCTCAGGAAGTTCAAGGAAGAGGCCACAGATTTAATTCTGAAGAATAAGAAAAAGGTTTGTGGCGCTGCCAGAATATGCTAATTGGTCTATATGTTTTTCAACGATGATAAAAATAAATTAAATAAATATGTGTCTCAGATGTAAGATAAAAAGATGAATCGAATAAATATGTGTCTCCAATGTGAAATAAAACTTAATAAAGTGTCACGTGCAACATATATGTGACTGGTGAAAGGTGTATGTGGATAAACAATAATGATCGGCGATCCCACCCTGTGGAGGGTATATGTAAGTGCTAAGACAACTTTAAGATGAATGAGATAGGTGATACAAATGAATGAACCGTAGAAAAATCTGAGTGATATCAACCAAATAAATAAATAAATAAAATGGATAGTACTCAATTAGACCTAAAATTAATAACATATGGGTGAACTGTGAATATCTTAAAGCTTTGTGGCTAAACAATAAATAGCATCATATATAGACCTGGGATAATAGATTACAAAAAACTGGTAAAACCACTCTAAAATCTAACAGTCATAATCCAGTTGCTAATAAGTCCGTAGTGACTGGAGGGTTTAACAAAGAGAAGGATAGTCCCACAATGAAAAAAACTCAAGTGACTTGAGTGCAGGTGCTCTAACGGAGAAGTTGGAAGGTGCTCGGATAACAGTGACCATTCAGTGCTCCCCGCAGTCCTTGGACCGCACTCACCAGAGTTGATCACCCCTACAGGGGTATCAGGCCTTGGATATTTAATCCTGGGGTTCCCTTCCCTGGTTGTTGGGGTCACTGTATGGTTCGATGTTCTGTCCGAGTCCTATGTGTCAGGTTCCTGGAATTGGGGTCCACCGATGCACGAGTATGTATGGGGGAAGAAGGCTCATATAGAGTAGTACCGCTTAAAAATTGCTTTATTAAATCAAAGAAAAAGGGTACTCACAAACATAAAGTGATAAACAGCATGTAAACAGCGCTAGATGCGCACTTCCGGGACACCATGCGGTCCACGGACCGGATGTGCGTTTCACTTGGGCGGATATGGCGCAATGACGCTCTACGTACGTTTCGTCGGAGTGACGTCTTCAGGAGTGGCGTCATCACGCCATCTCCGCCTATTTATAACAGTATGGTAAACGGGACTTGTTGCGAGCTCCAATCGGAAAGCCGCAACGAACGTCCAATAGAAAAAAACTTGGTCATCAGCTGTTGCCGGGTAGAAAATGTGTCTCCCAGTGCTCATGGATTTGCATACATACGACTGCATAATTGAACTTCCGGAGACCGGCAGATCTTACCTCAATGTTTAAGGAAGTAGTATGCAGCGATGTATATCAAGTAAAAACTAAGAAATAGGGGAAAAAGGAAAAAAGGAAAAACAAACAAAAGAAGGGGAGGACAAGGAAATTCATCCTTTGTTCCAACTGAATATTATAATAATACCAGAATAAAAAAAGTTTTATCGAGTCCCTGTACCATATTGTTGAAAATGCACATTAGGGCAAATGACAGGCTCATTAATACAATAATATATGTTGACATATAGGGCCATACAAAAGACAATGGATCATCCCGGATACCAATAATATAATGTTACAATATATATATAAACCAGATGTGTAAAGGTGTGTATATAAAAGGTGTATTTATATAAAATTTACACCCAATTACGCGGTATAAATAGAGGGGATCAATTATATGAATGTGTGTCATTTAATTTAGTGTAACTTGATAAAGGATAAATATAAATAAAAATAAAAATGTCCTCAGACATAATTAAATATTAAAGCATACCTATTCTTGTGTGGACATGCTAAACAAAACAGTACTATATAATGTGCCACCACTGATTCCTAAATGGTCCTGACGGGCAATATAATGTTAGATAAGGGTCTTTTATCCAATATATAATATGGGCTGTTGAATTATTACCTGAGGAGCTATATCGATAGGGAACTGGGGAAAGTGGGGTTTCCAGCAGTATGTGATAAAATATACATATAAATGGAATATTAAAAATGATGAAGTGTATGGTAACTTCTAAAAATAATAGAGTATGTGGTAACTTATTGGGGGTTAGGACAGAAGTGTATAGTAACTTCTAAAAATAATAGAGTATGTGGTAGCTTATTGGGGGGTAGGACCGACCGTCCCATTAGGAGAAAACCATCCCATACGGAAAAAATTGATTAATTAATTATTATCCTAAAGCAAATGGAAGAGTGATAGATCAATGGATGTATCAAAAAAATCTCTATGGGAGTGGTGGGTTAGACCTCCCCAGTGAAAGTGGTTATCCATAATAAAAGGAGGAAGAAACCAATTAAAGAGTCTGGGGAAATGTTAATTCTTTCCAGTGTATAAGTCCAATTGGCGAAAACAGAGAAGTTCAGATCAAAATAGCCCATGAGGCTAAACCTGGTATTTAAAAATGTATAAAAATATAAATATGCTGGATTTTAAACTTTTAAAAATTAGAAATAAAACAGTTCAAATCTATATCCAGGTTGAGTCCTTTTGGTTGAAGTGATTCGAGCAGATATATCCACTTGGTTTCATTTTGAGAGATTTTTCTCTTTTTGCTTTCGCCTCTCCAGTGTCCTTGAATCGAGTCTATGCCATAGAAGATTAACCCTTTGGGATTTTTGTCATGAACTTCTAGGTAGTGTCTGGAGAGGCTGTGTTTCGGAAAGCCATTTTTTATGTTAGTTATGTGCTCTCTAATCCTGACATGAAGAGGTCCTACATATTGTAAATTGCAGGTGCATTCCACGACATACGTGACATGTGTGGTGTTACATGTGATGAGGTTGTTGATTTTATGTCTCTTGTGGTTCACCTTTGATTTAAAGTCTAGCATTTTTCTCGGTTGTTTGGGGTTGTTCCTACAGGCCAGACAATTTCTACATCTGATGAACCCCTTCATGTCAGGAAAAAGTTTAACATTTTTTGGAGGGTCGATCACATTTTTTACCAATCGGTTTCTCAGGGTGGGTGCCCTACGGTAGATAAATTTGGGTCTTTCTGGGAGTACTTTGGCAAGCGTTTTGTCACTTTTCAGCACTGGCCAGTATCTCCTAAATATCCTTTCTACCTCCTTATATTGTCTATGGTAGCCTGAAATAAAGGCACACTCGAACTGTCCCTTATTCTCCCTTATTTTAGTTTCCAGCAGTGTCTCTCTGTTCATATTCCTCACTTCCTCCCTGGTTTTTTCCAAAAGATCCTTTTGGCACCCTTTCTCCTCAAATCTTTGCATTAAAATAAGCGTTTGTTGGTCATAATCTTCCAATCTTCCACAGTTCCTCCTCATCCTCATAAACTGTCCTTTTGGGATGTTGTTCTTCCATTTTGGATGGTGACAACTTGTTTTCGGAATATATCCGTTCTTATCTGTGGTCTTAAAAAATGTTTTTGTTTGCAGATGGCCCCCTTCTTTAAAAATTTGTAGGTCAAGATAGTCTATCTTTTCCAGATTCCAATGTCCAGTGAAGGTCAGTCCATATGGGTTGGAATTAATTTCTTCCAGGAATTCTTGTAAAGACTCTCTTGACCCCTCCCAAATCATTAAAATGTCATCTATATATCGTTTATAAAATTAAATTTCCGGTAAATTTTGGTTATAAATATGTTGCTCCTCCCACATGTTCATAAAAACATTTGCCACACTGGGGGCATATCTTGCCCCCATGGCAACCCCTTTTGTTTGTACATAAAATGATTTCCCATACCAAAAGTAATTACTTTCCATGGCCAATTTGAGGCCTTCAAGTATATACTGTATCTGAGTTCTTTTCAAACTATTGTCCTCATAAAGTGCTTTTTTTAATGCACTAAGCCCATCTTTTTGTTTGATGCTGGTGTACAACGAATTGGCATCTATTGTAACCAGGAACTGAGATTCATCAATGTTTAAGTTCCTGATTTCTTTAAGCAATTGGGTACTATCCTTTAAATAGGACTTTCCTTTTGATACTAATGGTTGAAGGAATTTATCTAAATACTCCCCTAATCGGAAGAACAAAGAGTCCACCCCACTGACTATGGGTCTCCCGGGGGGTTTTTCTAGACGTTTGTAAATTTTAGGAATGTAGTATATCACAGGTGTTCTGGAGGATGCAGGTATCAAATACTTTGCTTCTTTTTCTGTTAAAATGCCAAGATCTTTACCTTTCTGTACATATTCTTTAAGTTTCCTGATGTATTCAATCTTGGGGTCCTTTTTTAATTTCTTATATGTGTCTGGCACTTTCAGGAGGTTCTCCATTTCTTCCTCATAATCTTTTTTACTCAGAATGACAAGTCCTCCTCCCTTGTCTGCTGGTCTGATAACCAATTGCTTAAAGAAATCAGGAACTTAAACATTGATGAATCTCAGTTCCTGGTTACAATAGATGCCAATTCGTTGTACACCAGCATCAAACAAAAAGATGGGCTTAGTGCAATAAAAAAAGCACTTTATGAGGACAACAGTTTGAAAAGAACTCAGATACAGTATATACTTGAAGGCCTCAAATTGGCCATGGAAAGTAATTACTTTTGGTATGGGAAATCATTTTATGTACAAACAAAAGGGGTTGCCATGGGGGCAAGATATGCCCCCAGTGTGGCAAATGTTTTTATGAACATGTGGGAGGAGCAACATATTTATAACCAAAATTTACCGGAAATTAAATTTTATAAACGATATATAGATGACATTTTAATGATTTGGGAGGGGTCAAGAGAATCTTTATAAGAATTCCTGGAAGAAATTAATTCCAACCCATATGGACTGACCTTCACTGGACATTGGAATCTGGAAAAGATAGACTATCTTGACCTACAAATTTTTAAAGAAGGGGGCCATCTGCAAACAAAAACATTTTTTAAGACCACAGATAAGAACGGATATATTCCGAAAACAAGTTGTCACCATCCAAAATGGAAGAACAACATCCCGAAAGGACAGTTTATGAGGATGAGGAACTGTGGAAGATTGGAAGATTATGACCAACAAACGCTTATTTTAATGCAAAGATTTGAGGAGAAAGGGTACCAAAAGGATCTTTTGGAAAAAACCAGGGAGGAAGTGAGGAATATGAACAGAGAGACTCTGCTGGAAACTAAAATAAGGGAGAATAAGGGACAGTTCGAGTGTGCCTTTAGTTCAGGCTACCATAGACAATATAAGGAGGTAGAAAGGATATTTAGGAGATACTGGCCAGTGCTGAAAAGTGACAAAACGCTTGCCAAAGTACTCCCAGAAAGACCCAAATTTATCTACCGTAGGGCACCCACCCTGAGAAACCGATTGGTAAAAAATGTGATCGACCCTCCAAAAAATGTTAAACTTTTTCCTGACATGAAGGGGTTCATCAGATGTAGAAATTGTCTGGCCTGTAGGAACAACCCCAAACATCCGAGAAAAATGCTAGACTTTAAATCAAAGGTGAACCACAAGAGACATAAAAACAACAACCTCATCACATGTAACACCACACATGTCACGTATGTCGTGGAATGCACCTGCAATTTACAATATGTAGGACGCACTACCAGACCTCTTCATGTCAGGATTAGAGAGCACATAACTAACATAAAAAATGGCTTTCCTAAACACAGCCTCTCCAGACACTACCTAGAAGTTCATGACAAAAATCCCAAAGGGTTAATCTTCTATGGCATAGACTCGATTCAAGGACACCGGAGAGGCGAAAGCAAAAAGAGAAAAATCTCTCCAAATGAAACCAAGTGGATATATATCTGCTCGAATCACTTCAACCAAAAGGACTCAACCTGGATATAGATTTGAACTGTTTTATTTCTAATTTTTAAAAGTTTAAAATCCAGCATATTTATATTTTTATACATTTTTAAATACCAGGTTTAGCCTCATGGGCTATTTTGATCTGAACTTCTCTGTTTTCGCCAATTGGACTTATACACTGGAAAGAATTAACATTTCCCCAGACTCTTTAATTGGTTTCTTCCTCCTTTTATTATGGATAACCACTTTCAATGGGGAGGTCTAACCCACCACTCCCAAAGAGATTATTTTGATACATCCATTGATCTATCACTCTTCCATTTGCTTTAGGATAATAATTAATTAATCAATTTTTTCCGTATGGGATGGTTTTCTCCTAATGGGACGGTCGGTCCTACCCCCCAATAAGCTACCACATACTCTATTATTTTTAGAAGTTACTATACACTTCTGTCCTAACCCCCAATAAGTTACCACATACTCTATTATTTTTAGAAGTTACCATACACTTCATCATTTTTAATATTCCATTTATATGTATATTTTATCACATACTGCTGGAAACCCCACTTTCCCCAGTTCCCTATCGATATAGCTCCTCAGGTAATAATTCAACAGCCCATATTATATATTGGATAAAAGACCCTTATCTAACATTATATTGCCCGTCAGGACCATTTAGGAATCAGTGGTGGCACATTATATAGTACTGTTTTGTTTAGCATGTCCACACAAGAATAGGTATGCTTTAATATTTAATTATGTCTGAGGACATTTTTATTTTTATTTATCCTTTATCAAGTTACACTAAATTAAATGACACACATTCATATAATTGATCCCCTCTATTTATACCGCGTAATTGGGTGTAAATTTTATATAAATACACCTTTTATATACACACCTTTACACATCTGGTTTATATATATATTGTAACATTATATTATTGGTATCCGGGATGATCCATTGTCTTTTGTATGGCCCTATATGTCAACATATATTATTGTATTAATGAGCCTGTCATTTGCCCTAATGTGCATTTTCAACAATATGGTACAGGGACTCGATAAAACTTTTTTTATTCTGGTATTATTATAATATTCAGTTGGAACAAAGGATGAATTTCCTTGTCCTCCCCTTCTTTTGTTTGTTTTTCCTTTTTTCCTTTTTCCCCTATTTCTTAGTTTTTACTTGATATACATCGCTGCATACTACTTCCTTAAACATTGAGGTAAGATCTGCCGGTCTCCGGAAGTTCAATTATGCAGTCGTATGTATGCAAATCCATGAGCACTGGGAGACACATTTTCTACCCGGCAACAGCTGATGACCAAGTTTTTTTCTATTGGACGTTCGTTGCGGCTTTCCGATTGGAGCTCGCAACAAGTCCCGTTTACCATACTGTTATAAATAGGCGGAGATGGCGTGATGACGCCACTCCTGAAGACGTCACTCCGACGAAACGTACGTAGAGCGTCATCGCGCCATATCCGCCCAAGTGAAACGCACATCCGGTCCGTGGACCGCACGGTGTCCCGGAAGTGCGCATCTAGCGCTGTTTACATGCTGTTTATCACTTTATGTTTGTGAGTACCCTTTTTCTTTGATTTAATAAAGCAATTTTTAAGCGGTACTACTCTATATGAGCCTTCTTCCCCCATACATACTCGTGCATCGGTGGACCCCAATTCCAGGAACCTGACACATAGGACTCGGACAGAACATCGAACCATACAGTGACCCCAACAACCAGGGAAGGGAACCCCAGGATTAAATATCCAAGGCCTGATACCCCTGTAGGGGTGATCAACTCTGGTGAGTGCGGTCCAAGGGGTGCGGGGAGCACTGAATGGTCACTGTTATCCGAGCACCTTCCAACTTCTCCGTTAGAGCACCTGCACTCAAGTCACTTTTTGCTCCCCCAATTTGAGGGAGTTTTTTTCATTGTGGGACTATCCTTCTCTTTGTTAAACCCTAGTCACTACGGACTTATTAGCAACTGGATTATGACTGTTAGATTTTAGAGTGGTTTTACCAGTTTTTTGTAATCTATTATCCCAGGTCTATATATGATGCTATTTATTGTTTAGCCACAAAGCTTTAAGATATTCACAGTTCACCCATATGTTATTAATTTTAGGTTGATCTAATTGAGTACTATCCATTTTATTTATTTATTTATTTGGTTGATATCACTCAGATTTTTCTACGGTTCATTCATTTGTATCACCTATCTCATTCATCTTAAAGTTGTCTTAGCACTTACATATACCCTCCACAGGGTGGGATCGCCGATCATTATTGTTTATCCACATACACCTTTCACCAGTCACATATATGTTGCACGTGACACTTTATTAAGTTTTTATTTCACATTGGAGACACATATTTATTCGATTCATCTTTTTATCTTACATCGGAGACACATATTTATTTAATTTATTTTTATCATCGTTGAAAAACATATAGACCAATTAGCATATTCTGGCAGCGCCACAAACCTTTTTCTTATTCTTCACTTCTACTATATTTTTAGGAATATAGTGCATAGGTGGGCTGCAGCCAGTACCCAATAACATACCACAGGCTAAAATTAATTATCCTAAGCGCGGATTCCTTATATTACAGATTTAATTCTGATCACGCCCTTTTGGCCAAAAAGGCCTTGGTTTGCTCTACTTCTAAATCTGGCTTCAGAACCACCTTGGAAGCTTCCGTCCAGAAATTATCTTCTGACACAGGTGGCCCTAAACCATCCGGAATCAGATCAACTTCAGTTGAAGGCGTGGTTTCTGAGGAAGACCTCTTAAGGGCCAGGGGTCTTTCTGAGAAGCTTATTGCTACCCTTCTCTCCAGTAGAAAGAAGGTAACCAGGGCCATTTATAAGAAGGTTTGGAAAAAATATAATTCTTGGTGTTCCATTAAGAAATGTGAAGTTTTGAATTTAATTTCAGTGCTGGAATTTCTCCATGAAGGAATGGAAATGGGCCTGGCAGCCAGCACCCTTAAAACCCAAGTGGCGGCTCTTTCAGTTTTTTTTGAGAGAACATTATCTCAAGAGACTTTAATTATAAGATTTTTTAGGGCCTTAGCCAACAACAGGCCAGTAGCCCTCAAGGTGTTCCCTAGATGGGATCTATCCATTTTATTACAGGGATTAACTAAATTTCCGTTTGAACCTTTGGAAGTTCCTTTGAAGAGTTTAGTACTTAAGACAATCTTTTTGATAGCTATTACCTCGGCCAGAAGAATTAGTGAGATTCAGGCCATTTCAGTTGCGGATCCTTTTTTGTCTGTTTTTTTCGGATCGTGTAGTGCTCCGTACAGATCCAGCTTTTCTTCCAAAGGTTGTCTCCAATTTTCATCGTACCCAGGAAATCGTGCTCCCAACCTTCTCATCAACTCCTTTTAACACTCAGGAGGAGTCTTTCCATACGCTGGATGTAAGAAGATGTCTCCTTCGTTTTCTTCTTGTAACCAAGGAATTCAGGAAAACAAAGGCTTTATTTGTTCTTTTTTCGGGTTCTCGTAAGGGAGAAAGAGCATCCAAGAGCACTCTAGGAAGGTGGCTTAGATGGGCTATTGAGCAAGCTTATATGGCCCAGGGGGAGGAACCTCCAGAAGGTATTGTGGCACATTCCACGAGGTCAGTGGCAACCTCATGGGCCGAAAGGTCTGGTGCTTCGCCAGAACAGATATGCAAAGTAGCTACCTGGTCTAGTTTCTCAACCTTCCTTAGACACTACAGGTTGGACCTGTTGTCAGCTACGGATCAGGCCTTCGGCAGAAAGGTTCTACAGGCAGTGGTCCCACCCTAAGTGTAAGTTACTTGCTTATCTTTTCCAGGTGCTGTCCTGAAAGGCGATTCGAGAAAACCTTAGTTAGACTTACCGGTGACAGTATTTCTAAGAGCCTTTCAGGACAGCAGCAACTACCCTCCCTGGTTCTTTTTTCGTATTATTAGGTTTGTAATTTTTAACCTATGGTGGTTGTTGCATTTCATTATGTTTTCCAGCATGTCGGAGGATACCCTATAACTGAGGCATGGTGGAAGAAGAGGAGCTTTTAAACTTGCAGTGTTTCCTGTAATTATGTGTGGAGCTGCGCTCTCTCCAGGTGCTGTCCTGAAAGGCTCTTAGAAATACCGTCACCGGTAAGTCTAACTAAGGTTTTTTAGATTAGATTAATATAGAGTTGGTTCACGTATTCATCTACACTAGTATTGAAGTGCTGTCCCCATTGTACTCACTAATTTCCAACCAATTGTTGTTTGACAAGCATCTCATACATATTTTATTAACAGAATTTAATTTATTTTTCACGTGAACACTAATACTGTTATAACAAATTGATCATATCTATATCCTGTGCGCATCTGCTCAATCAAGAATGGTATTTCTTCTAATGCGACTGAATCTAGATTATTGGGTCTCATTATTAATAGAAGGAAGGTCAAATTAGCCAAACTTGAAGAAAAAATTGGCATACTCAAGGAATTACTACACCCATTTAAAGCCACATCTGAATATAAAGAAAAAAACACAGATACAACAATTCCTGTAGATAAATAAAGTAGATAAAGATACTAAACATAAAAAAATTAAAAAATTATCAAAGGGATCTGAAAGATTACAACAGTCAAAACGTTTACAGATGGCAAGATACCCCGGAGCATTTTGTCATTGATTCTACTCATTCATCCCCCTTAGAGTCCTTTCACACGGGCGGTCCGTATGTCCGTTTTTCATCCCATCCGATTGCGGATGAAAAACGGACATAATGCATGTCAATGGGATTGCGGACATTAGCGGATGTACATCCGCTGACATCCGTTTATCGTTCGTTCCGTTCATGTCCGTTTTTTTGGACTGAAGAGAACCCTATTTTTCTTCCGCTTAAGAAACGGAACGGACGCAAAACGGATGTTAGCGGATGACGTCTTTGAAAACACCCAGAGGGAGGGCGAAACGCGTTGACGCAACTTCCAGCACGGACTAGACATATCGTCACTTCCAGTTAAGCACTTCCTGGTCACACTGTGGAACGCACGCCAACTGCAGCGTCCATGAGTTTGTGAGAAATGCGATACCATTTTATTCTGTTTGTGAGTATGTTTTTAAACCTTTAATTTGGCAATAAATCGTAAATACATACTTCACTATGTGCGGTCCTTTTATGTTTTAATGGTGGATACGGAGGCTGATCATACCCACTTCTATCCGAGGATATGCGAATATACCGAACAAGTTCCTGAAAGGAGGCTCTGTGTAGCATATACTTCAAGCGCTAACAATCTGGCATTGTGGTGAGTGGGGAGCCAAGAGGGGTCACCATCACCTTGGAGCACTTTATAAGTTATTTCTGCACTGGAGCACTTTATCTGGATTTCTTCACTGATATCACAAGGACTATTTGTTTACTTTGTATTTCACAAATATCACTAAAATTGTCATTGTAGTTTTTATATGCTAGCGCTGCCAAATTTTGGTTTTATATATTTTACCTAAGGTTTACTTAGAGTTGCAGCAGCTGCATATTTGCACCTATATATTTTTTATGCATTTTTATATATTTATGTCCATGTATTTATTTCTTGAAGAGAGTATTTATTCACTATTTTATATTAATTTTTGGTTTATTCATATTGTTTTATTATCTTATCAGCGCAGGAATTAATATAGTAATTTCACAGGAGAACATAAGGAGTGAACCCTAGAGGAAACCCCCTAAAGACCATCTGCACCCCTGAAACCGCGCTCTCTACTGAGGGAACCACAGTGGAAAACCCTAGCGGGATACCTTACTGTCGCTTGACCCCAAGGGGTCATCTGGTAATTGGGGGAAAGAGTTAGCACAATCCCACTGAAGTTCGCACCAAGTGATTATTGTCTTGCTGCCACTTATTGTATTGTTTTGCTGCTACCTATATACCACACAAATCAAGCACAAGAGCACTTTTGCAGCAAATTGGACATTGTTTATATTTATTTATATTTACTTTGGACTCTCACCACCATTTATTTATTTATTGGATTGATATTTCTATATTTACTTAGATATATTTCTATACACACAATTTTTGTAATTATCTAAATGTAATTATCTATGCACATTGGTGAACTCATATGAATAGTTATTTATTTATTTATACTCTAAATGTATGAATGTAAATCCTTTATCTATGCACTTATATGAATTTTTAGATTAGATTAATATAGAGTCAGTTTTATTTATATGCTTTCACGTATTCATCTACACTAGTATTGAAGCGCTGTCCCCATTGTACTCACTAATTTCCAACCAATTGTTGTTTGACAAGCAGCTCATACATATTTTATTCACAAAATTTTATTTATTTTTCACGTGAACACATACTGTTTTAACAAATTGATCGTATCTATATCCTGTGCGCATCTGCTGAAGTGTTTATACACTTAATTTTATACTGTCACTGACAGCCTGGTCTATTTACTAAACGCCGGAGACGTCTACGTTCATTCATCTAGCTTCAGCAATGCAAAGCATCATTTTTGCCATTATAAAATGATGCTTTGCACTGTTGCACAGCCAGAGCTAGATGAACGAATGTAGCGGTTGTTCAGCTAGCTGAGCTCCCTGGCGGTGCTGGCATTTTGTGTATAGACCTGTCAGTGTCTTAGTGACAACATTTGCACATTGCACATACATGTACATGTGTAACCTGGTGACCACTGTAAGTTTTAATTTGTTTTTTAGTTTTTTTAAATATACAAAGTCTGGTATTACAGAAAAGCAAATGTTTAATTTGTTTTTTAGTTTTTTAAATATACAAGGTCTGGTATTAAAAAAAGCAAATGTAACAAAATCATGATTTCTAGTTACATCCGTGAACCTGGACGAATTACATTCGTGTCTGCACGAATCACGAAAAAGCGAAAGTTGGCTTTAAAATTCCCTAGGTAAGCCTCAGCTGTACGAACTGCAATATAGACTGAAATAGTTTATATTTTCTCAGATGGGCCGTAGCGCTGAGTTGAGAAAACCAGATGTCCTTTATTCTTTTTCCAGTGAACTATGGCTGATAAAAAAAACGACCTTCTGGAGCCCAGTACCGCAAACGAAAAGCAGAACAAGCTAAGGAGCAAGAAAAGCGGTATTTCAAGAGGGGTCCTTCTTGAAATACCGTCATACACAGAAACTACATCAAGAACAAGTATGTGACTTTACTCTTGTTGAACCTGCCACTGGGGAGCTGAATGTTGTGCTCAAGTGATGATAGTGAAGTTTCACAAATTGGAAATGTTTCTGGAAAACACACAGAGGAAAAATGGGATGTCAATAAAAGTAACAGCACTGAAAAGTAATTTACAAAGCTGTATAGAAATGGCTGCCAGGCCAGATGAGGTTTCAGGAGAGATGGTGGGGATAATTGATATTTGTGTTGAAAGTTTGATGATGGTAGGCTCGAGCCGTAGTGGCTGGGCCATGTTGTGAATTTTCAAGAATTTGAGATGAATGATTCAATAATTTGTTTAAATGGTTTGATTATAATTTTGTTAAACCAATAATAAAGCCGCGACCGTTATTTAACCAAAGGAAGTGTAAGTGAGTTTTATTTATTAGATAAGTAGCTTGCCTCCTACGATACCCATGTTAGGAAAAAGAGGGGGAAATAACTTCAGGCCACCCCTTTTCCTCATGGGATTGTGGAGGCAGCAGTTTCAAGCTGCCAGGTAAGATTTATGAGGTAACTGTTTCCTGACTGGTCAGTGAAGTCATGGGGGTTAGGAATATTCCAGAGTTCTGGAAAAGGTGTCCCGGGATTGGTCCACTGGGTCACCTGACCCATGGAAAATTCTGAAACACAGGGATTTGTACCCAGGACAACCCTCACCCCCCCCCCCCCAATCCCTCGTCGTGGCTTGTTATGTGGGGGGACCCCCCGTTTCAGTAGAAATAAAGAAGAGGGGAGGAGGATAATTGATATTTGTGTTGAAAGTTTGAAGATGGTAGGCTCGAGCCGTAGTGGCTGGGCCATGTTGTGAATTTTCAAGAATTTGAGATTAATGATTCAATCATTTGTTTAACTGGTTTGATTATAATTTTGTTAAACCAATAATAAAGCCACGGCCGTGATTTATCCAAAGGAAGTGTAAGTGAGTTTTATTTAGTAGTAGCTTGCCTCCTACGATACCCATTAGTACGTTCAGTTTTTGGTATCCCTTGTTACATAGTACATCATCTTTTTTAAAGTCAATCTTTCAAGCAAGCTACTACAAAATAAGGAAGCTGATTTAAATTCAGCTACAAGACAATTGCAAGTGACTAAGAATTATCTTGTGGACTGCAGCTGTGATGAGGGTTTTCAACAAGTTTTGACAGATGCTACTGAGATTGCAAAGGAGATGCAGATCCTACCAAACTTTGAGACAGAAGCTCAAGTTAGAAAAAGGAGAAAGAAACGGCAGTTTGAATTATGAGGCCCGAGAAGAGGCACCACAAGATCCAAAGTAGAAATTTAAAACAGGTTTTTGCTATGCTGTTATAGACATGGCCATACAATCTACTGAAGAGAGATTCCAACAGCTACAACAATATAATTCACTATTTGGCTTTCTGTATGATATATACAGTATCAATAACAAATCTACTGAAGATGTACTGCATTTGGAATAGACACGCCACTGCTTGTTGGCCGTGTTGTGTTTGTGACTGATCGCGGAGCCAACATAGTTGCTGCTCTGCGTGGGTACACCAGGCTGAACTGCAATACAGATATCCTGAACGTCATCCTGTCCAGCGCATTTGCCCCAGATGTGTTGGCCAAGACAAATGAGCTGTCTGAACTGTTGACCAGTGCAAAAAAAAATGGTAAAATATTTCAAACATTCAAGACTGCAGACAAGCTTGAAGACATCCCTCAAACAATCCATCGAGACCAGGTGGAATTCAAATCACGATATGCTAGATTCAATAATGCAACAGCATGGGGAGATCTCCACATTGTTGATGGCCAATAACCAGTATGACAAAATTGCACAGATAAATGAAAACAGTTTGAAAACGTCATTGCGTTTCTCAAGTTATTTAAAGAGGCTACTAACGACCTTGAGTCCGAAAACTCCTCTCCAATCGCATCACTTGCGCTGCCGTGGTCCGCCAGACTCCTTTAACAATGCCAAGCAGCATCCCTCGAGCCTGTGCTCTCCGAAGTTGCCAGTGTGTGTGCCTCACGTCTGGAAGAACTGATGGGCACTAGTGACACATCAGCAAATCCTCTCCACATGATCTACAGAATTGCAACGTTCCTGACTCCCAAAATGCGATTGCTGCGGATGTTGTGCCCAGATGCAAGAGATAAAGTGATCAGAGGTAATGTATTACTGTGTAATATAAATGAATAGTTAAAATAGACTATATTGTTTTGAATATTGTGTTATTTAATTTATTTACAGACATATGCCTTTTTTTACAATCTAATTCAAAGGTGCAAAAGAAATTATCCAAAAGATGAAGTTTGACCAGGTCCCCCTGCCCCTGGCCACAGCACAGGATGAAGTTGAACCACCACCAGCCAAAGCAAAGCTACGTTGATCGATTCACAGACTGGGAAGACGTGTCCTGCATTTCAGCACCAAAGCCCATCGACGCTGAAATAGCAGAATATCTTGGCAGCCGACTTGCGGACAAACCAGATCCAGACAATGTGTTTCAGTGGTGGAAGTTCCACAAAGAGCGCTTTCCTGTCCTCTCAAAATTTGCACGTTTTCAGTGTGTGTGGGCGGATCTTGGAAGAAAGACGCACCAGTCTGGGACCGCAGTCAGTCAGCAATATACTTTTCCTTCATAATATTATGGAGTAAGCAAAGCAAGGCCCAGTTAACTTGAATGAATATTTAGTCTGAATATTTGGTAAAGTTATTTCCTAGTTAATCATTTGGTGCGTGTGTATGCAATAGGCCTGCCACTAGTTGGGGTTTTGTTTTGACGGTTAATGTTTTATAACGCTAATAAAAAAATACCCAATGTTTTTGTCATGGGTGTGGTGCTTTAGGTAATCATTGGTTACTTCTTCTTATTTAAACACAATCATGTTTAAAGTCTTCTATTCTGGATGTTAACTTGAACGAATATTGAGTCTGAGTATTTGTGTGCATTTTTCACAAGCTCTGAGATAAAGTTCACGGGAGAGGACACAAACATTGCGGGTAAGGCGGGAGTGGACACAAACATTGCGGGTGCAGGCGGGAGAGGACACAAACATTGCGGGTGCAGGCGGGAGTGGACACAAACATTGCGGGTGCGGGCGGGTGTGGAACTTATAGGTTGCGGGTGCGGGCGGGCCTGGTCATACATTCAGCAGGTGCGGGCGGGTGTGGGCGGGTGCGGGCTTAAGAAAACAGACCCGAACAGGGCTCTATATTCTAGTTCATAGCAGATAAAGCAGGGGTTTCAGTGCTGATAGTAGGGGATTTTAATATGGTTATGAATACCCAGGTGGATAAATTCCCGTTAAGAAATGGACAAACTCATTAAGACATTTAGAGAAAAAGGCCTAAGGGATTTGTGGCGGAAATGTCAACCCACAACCCAGCAATTCTCATGTTATTTCAATCCGCACCTAACACTCTCCAGAATAGATATGGCAATAGGCAATGACGCATTTAGTGCAAAAGTAATTAGTGTCAGATATGAGGCCAGAGGTCTGTCAGACCACCCTCCTATTGTTTTGACAGCAAATTTGGGCAAAAGACATGAAAGAGAAGAGTGGAAAGTTAACCCATTCTGGCTACAGTTAATTTCCTCTAAGGAGGTTATGATGGGTAACCTTCGAGAATTTTTAGAGAACAATAAAAAAAAACAGCAAGGCAGGATATAATATCTGATATGCTTAAGGCCTATTTAAGGAGAATTCTAATCCAACAAATCTCTAAAAAGAAAAAAATTACTCAGAAAAACTATGAAGAAGATCCATCACCAGATAATCTAAATAAATGGTCAGAGGCCCAACAGATTTACCAAACAGCATTATTAAAGAAGATTTTTTCTGAAACAGGCACATTATGAGGAAGGTGAAAACACTGGGCACATGCTGGCTCTCCTGGCTAGGTCCCAGGAGGCCAGAGCTGACGCTGTGGTGTCTATGAAGACCCGGGCAGGGAGTGTGACCATGTGCCCAGTGGAAATTTTGGGTATTTGTAGGAAATATTATTCTAATCTTTATAAATCTAGAGTAGGCAAAATAGGAAAAAAAAAAACGGGTGAATTCCTGGGAGGTTCTGGCTATTCCACACCTTTCAGAGGAAGATAGGACATTTTTAGACCAGCCCATTACCATTAAGGAACTACAAGAGGCCGTAATAAGTTTGCCTGGCCATAAGGCGCCTGGGCCAGATGGATTGCCAAATTAAATTTATAGGGAATATGGGGAGTTATTAATCCCAGAGTTACTACATACACTGAATGAGAAAAAAAAGAAAAGTCTCTCATTATCCATGACAGAGGCAAGGATCATAGTCATTCCAAAAGAAGGGAAAGACCCCCTACAACCTGCATCCTATAGGCCGATCTCCCTGCTATGTACAGATGTCAAATTATTGCCAAAGGTCTTAGCGAATAGACTTACTAAAATAATTCACACTATTATACATCCGGACCAATGTGGATTTATGCCAGATAGATCTACAGCAATAAATATAAGGAGACCGTTCCTAAATCTGCAAGTACCATCCGAGGAGATGGGCTAAAGAGCAGTGCTGTCTCTTGACGCTGTCAAAGCGTTCGACAGCGTCAAGTGGCAATACCTGTGGGAAGTACTGGCAGCCTTTAATAAAGGTCCTGGCTTTATAAATTGGGTGAAATTGCTATATACTAACCCAAAGACAAAGGTTAAGATCAATGATAAAATAGAGTGCTTTCCACTCTTCCGGGGCAGGAGACGGGATTGTCCGCTGTCCCCGTTGCTTTTTGCAATGGCGGTGGAGCTATAGCCATGAGGGCGGCGGACGATGTCAGAGGCTTCAGAAGAGGGGAATGTGAGGAAAAAATCTCGTTGTGTGCAGACGATATCCTTTTGTTCCTGGGAGATGCAAACTATTCACTGTGTGTTGCAATGGATATTATTGGAAGAGTTGGAGAGATCTCGGGAATCTCCATTAACTGAGAGAAATCAGTTTTTCTCCTAGTGGATGGACTAGCACAAGAACTGCCCAAATGTGCTAAGCATCTACAGATAGTGGAAGAATTTAAATACTTGGGAGTAAATGTTACGATAAACCCCAAAGTGTACATCCAAAAAAATCTAGCTCCTTTGTTAGAATCATTTAAGGGGAAATGCAAGGTGTGGAATAGACTTCCTTTATCAATAGTGGGCCGCTGTAGCTTGATAAAAAGGGTGTGGTTGCCTAAACTATTATATATATTACAGAATTCACCAATTTGGATTCCAAAGGAATGGCTTGGGAAAGTGGAAACTCTTTTCAGAAATTTGATATAGAGAAAAGGAGAAAATAGAATTTCCATCACAGACTGCAGGAGGCAGTCTTATAAGAACGGATCTAATATGAGTGGCAAATATAATGGTATGCAGGCCTTAATTTGGGGAAAAAAACACTTGCTGAATACATTCCCTGTTGTGCACTTTTACTTAATCTTGTTAAACAAAATGCTGTAAACAGCTGTCCAGTTGGTTTTGTTCTTTAATTTTGTTCAGCGGTTGTATTGCTTTTTTCTGCTTCAACTCATCAGTGGAATCTGTTAAATAGTGTCAAACCATGTGGTATACCAACAATAAAAAGGTTATCTGATACACGTTAGTCTGCTCACCATGGTGCTGTGAATGCCTTACAAAAAGGCTATAGTACTATCAGAGATTACCTCTGAAATATTTTGAATGACGAATCCACAAGTTTACAAGCAAAGGGCCTAAGCAATGTTATGGATCAGCTGGAAAATGGAATAATGGTTGAAGTATGGTCTGTCATTTTACCTAGGTTACAAAATTAGATCTGCATACAGCAACAGGCATGCTGAACTCTCTGAAGGATTTTGTGCAGTCTCTCCATTCTAGATTCTCTGAATTTGAACAGCAGGGTAAAAAATATTTCTGGCTGAGAGGAGTACCAGCGAGTTCAACGTGGAAGGAAAGTGAAAAGAAATAAAAGATGGGACTATGGTGATGCAGAAGATGCTGATGTGACTCCCTCTGAGAGGTTTAAAGTGCATACCTTTTGTAATAGTGCATATGATCAACTGTGACTCCATTTTGTAAGAGAAAGAATGTAGAGTCTTACCTTATTCTGTTCTGCTTACTCTGAACCCCCCCCCCCCCCCATGTGGGCTACTGTGGTTAGGCTACTTCATGAAATGTGTTTGTGTTCTTGCTAAATTTTAACACCATTACAACTGTAAAACCGTGGTTAAACAGAATTGTATATGTCAGGAGTGATATTACTCCTCCCCTCTTTCCTGTCTTCTTTGTCTTTTAAAGCTACAATGATGAATAAAGGCCTCAGACTTGCTTTGACATTAGCATGCTTTGGTGTTCAATGACAGTCTCCAGAATTCTGAAGGGTCGTGGTGGGTTGCCTGGAACAAAGGGTAGTCGGCTGTCCATTAATAATTACTTTCAGCTTGGGGGCTCGTCTGGGATAAAGCTATCATCCACGGTAAGTGAACTTTTTGTCTTGAATTATTTTCTTGCTGAGGCTCTGATAAACCTTTAGTGCCCATTCACACTACCGCAACTTGTCAGGCGATGGGTCAGCCTGACATGTCGCGGTCCATGCAGTGCTACGGGAACCGACTCAAGTGGCTCCGACTTAGAAAATAGTTCCTGTACTACTTCGGGGCGACATCGTAGCGACTTGCATTGACATTCATTATATGAAGTACGTGTAAGTCGCGGTGCACGCAACTTCACAGGTCGCCCCCGAAGTCGTACTGCGGTAGTGTGAACCGTCACTTAGTCCTGTAAAAGTATGTAGAAAGGAGACGGACCACGCCTGCATAGACCAATATAGAAAAAAGGTCTTTGGTAGACCTAAGAAGTCCTTTGGAAGGACACAAATAGATAGAACAGTACTGTTGCTCGTTTTGGGAAGGTGATAGTCTATGAAGGTAAACCCACCATGACCCACAATTTTCCTGCTTTATTTTTTTTGTCGCTTAGAGGTATAAGATAATTTGTTGTTTGGACAAGGAAACTGTAAGGTAAGGCAGTTGATTTGCCACTGTAATATGGGTCAAGAACATGGCAAAGAACATGGTAAAGAAGTTCCTCCCCCTCCTCCAAACCCAGGGGAAACATGTAAGGATTATATGGCTAGGACCTGTGGAACAGATTATAAATTCATAGTCCCCTGGGTATCAAATTTGTCCGGGTGGACCAAGTTTATGCATAGTACTGATCCTTTTACCCAGGATGGTGATAATGATGAATTCCATATGGATATGGTAAATTGCTTATGTCTGGTTGATAGGAAGGCGTTTCCCTGGTATGCAGGGGACCCACAGTGGAATATGGTTTATATGAAGAAGGGTGGAGAGAATTGGTTGAAGTATATCCCTTACTGGTTCCAGAGGGAGAATAAGAAACAAAAGAAGCCAAAGAAATGTTTAACTAAAGAAGAATATGATAGAAAACAAACAAGAATCAGATGTCAAAAGAGCTGACCCAACTGCCCCACCCTTGCTGTTTGTAAATCCTTCTCCCCCCCCATATTTAAGTATTTACCCTAGTTTAACTGGAGATGATATAGACCTGTTGGCAGGTCATCACGCTGTTAATCAGAGACGGGCTCCAGCCCCGACTCTGGGTCAACAGCCGGTCCAACAACAACAGCAGGGAGATAGATCAGCAAGTCCTGTAAGAACTGAAGGCCAAGTAACCTCTGAAGCCTCAGAAGGTTCAGATTCAGAGACTGAAGAACAGAGGATATCAGGAGGGGAGGCAACATCATTAACACCCATTATAAAAGAAAATACGAGATAGAAGGAAAAGAGTAAGGAATATAAAAGGAGATTAAAAGAGGCTCAGAATACCTATGAGAAATTACAAAAAGAGGTTGATAGACTTACCGAGGGAATAACCTCCTCCAAAACTAAAGCCCCGTACACACGTACCGATCGTCGGCCGACAGAACGTCCTACAAATGTTCGCGGCTGGTGTGTTTGTTGTTTGTCTGTTGAAAAGTGCTCTAAACTTGCCCAGGACATTTGTCTTCCGACAGAAAATGACGTCACTACGTTCCACGCACGTTCGCTGCTACAAAAGAGGAAGTGAGTGTTTGGCCGTGACCCTTCTGGGCATCTCGCGCTGATTTCGGTAGCATTTGTTTGGTTGACGACATTTCGCTATTTTCCGAGACATCGTTCGAGAATTTATTATGGCGACCGTGAATTCGTCCGTTGCTGTCGTTAGTGTTGGAGTTTTGGCTCCGAGACGACGTACGAGCAATAGGAAGAAGAAGCGGACCTCCTGGACGAAAAATTGGTTGCTTAACCGTGATCAATTTTCTCATATGTCCTTGCTGAGGGAGCTCCAGGAAAATAATCCTGATGACTTCAGGAATTATTTGAGGATGACGGATCCCATCTTTTACCGTCTTCTTGCCCTGGTGTCCCCCTATATTCTGAAGCAGGATACTTGTATGCGGCTTGCAATTACTCCTGAGCAAAGGTTAATTGCGACGTTGAGGTATCTTGCAACAGGGAGAAGCCTGCAGGATCTGAAGTTCACCACAGGCATCTCCCCCCAAGCACTTGGTATCATCATCCCTGAGACCTGCTCTGCCATCATCAAGGTCTTGCAGAAGGACTATATCAAGGTATGTTTGATTTTTTACATTACATTACATGTATTACTAGTTTCACCCGAATTATGATGTTTTTGGATGTACAGCAATTGATACAGGCCATTATTTGTAAACTACCCTCTGTCCGCATGCACATAGTAGTAAAGATGTAGATTATCTTTAACCATTTGTAAAATTACCCACTAACCACCCCACCATTCTCTCCTATGTGTCCCTAAACGCATTGCCTGTTAACAGTATTTTGAATTTGGGTCATTTTATTGCTTTCCCTCAAACAATTATTCCTTGGCCAATGTTTTAGTACCTAGTTAATGATTTATCTAAAATACATCAGTCCATCCATTCCCACCTATGATTCTGTATGTTTATGTAATGATGTTAAAACCTTCACTGACCACAAGCCCTTATTGATGTATAAATGCCCAGTTTTACTTACCCATCCCCCACCCACATGCTAAATCTCAAAGTCAGCATATACCAAAGCTCAAGTTCAGAGGTCTTCAAACTATGGCCCACCAGTTGTTCACGAACTTCAATTTCCATCATGCCTAGTCATGTCTGTGAATGTCAGAGAATTACAAGGCCTCATGGGATGTGTAGTTCTGCAACAGCTGGAGGGCCGTAGTTTGTAAATCTCAGCTCTAGCTGGTGAGTATAATGGGCCATACACACTAGAAGATTGTCAGAACAATTTATCCTTCCGATTTACCAAAACCAAATAATATGAGGTCCAACAAACACTTTCAAATCCTATGCAATCTGGTAGGCCCTTGCACTACATAGAAAAGGTAAATCTGCACGAAAAAGTCTTCAGAGAATCTTCTAGTGTGTATGGCCCTTTACAATATAAGAACAATAGGAGGTTGAAAATAAATGTATGTAGATGTTACATCCCCATATCCAAACCTTTGCCTTCCTGTTGTATATTTTTTTAGCAAGTTGCATAAGCATTTAACAGACAACTGTGTGTGTAATTAATAATGTGATGTGCTCAAGCACTAATTTTATTTTTTTTATTTTTTTTTATTTTTTCCCCACAGTTTCCTTCAAACGCAGAGCAATGGCTGGAGATTTCTGATCAATTTCTGGAGAAGTGGAATTTTCCCAATTGTGGGGGTGCTATTGATGGGAAGCACGTCCGCATTGTCCCCCCTCCGAATTCCGGCACATTTTATTATAATTATAAAGGTTTTTTTAGTATAGTCATGCTAGCCATAGTTAATGCAAACTATGAGTTTATTTTTTTGGATATTGGCAAAAATGGCCGCAATTCGGATGGGGGAGTTATTGATCAGACGGAGTTCGCTCGTCGTCTAAAGAACGGCACTCTGAACCTGCCATCCAGGGAGCAAACTGTTGAGGGTATGAGCTTTGTGTTTATCGCAGATGAGGCTTTTGCGCTTGGGGAGCATCTCATGAAGCCCTACCCTCAGAGGAACCTCACACCAGACCAAAGGATTTACAACTACCGGTTGTCCAGAGCTCGCAGAGTTGTGGAGAATGCCTTCGGGATAATGGCCAACCGGTTCCGGATATTCCTGACGTCCATAAACCTGGCACTGTACAAAGTGGATAATGTGGTCTTGTGTTGCTGCATTTTGCACAACTTCCTACGCAGGAATGCACAAAATTATGTATTGCAGCAACTGGATACTGACCCTGCTATGCCAGGTACAAGTGGAGAGGCCCAACCTTCTAACCAAGTGGAGTCCATGCCGTCAATGGAAGTTGGACGGTCAGCATTGGCATCACACAGGGCCCGTCAGATCCGCCAGGAATATCTGGACTATTTCGTGGGGAGAGGAGCTGTGTCCTGGCAGCAATCACTGTCACAAACACATTAATCTTCTTAAAGATTGGACACACAAGATAAATGTCAGAGATATATTATTTTTCAACACATTAAACAAAAATTGCAATGATTCTGTATTGTGGATTATAATCATTTGGGCACATATGCCAAACACAATTATTTGGGTTAATCATGTGTTATATATGTGTGACTTTGGAAGGGTTAATACATTCATCAGTGTGTTTCTTGACTGTAGTCTCTCACCAGCTGATCCAAAGTGATGATGGCCATGTGTTATTTTTTAGCCAGTGGTGTAAATACAAGGGCCTTCTGCACCCCACAAAATGTACACAAACCCTGTCACATTGAGAACTAGGTCACACCCAAGGTTCATCTAATGTCACCTTATATTGGTGTTCATTGTCCAGAAGTTGCCCATACTATATATTTCAGATAATACATTAGGGTATTAACAAAGTACCTACACCTGTTATGTTGTGTTCATTTATGACATCCTTCTCACTGCCCACCAATGTTAGGATATGTCAGTGTTATGTGAAACTTGATCATTGTTCATCTCAAAGTGTTATATATATATAGGTAATGGAAAGTGAACTAGAGCAACGAACAAGCAATACACTATAGATTACACTGATCTCCCTACACTGATTGCTACTGGCAATATCAATGCCATATTGAATCCTAGGACTGCTAGTACCTTGAGTGTTGAGTCACACTTATGCGATGCGGGAAGTCTGCGACTTTGCAGCCTTCCAGCATTGCATAAGGGTGACCCGCCACTTACTTTTTCCACAGGATTGTATTCCACAAGTGTTAAGCACTGTGCGATCCAATCCAGATACATCAGAAATAAAGGGTCATGTGCGACTTGTATGCGTGTTCAGTGCGAATGTAGCCATACAAAGTGTATGTCTCAATTCACACTGCACATCTGATGGCATGTAATATCGTAGCGCACTGCTCCTTTATTACATGCGATCAGATGTTCATGCGAAAATCAGCTATACAGTTTGTATGGCTCAATTTGCACTGCACTCGCACAAAAGTCGCACATGATGCATTTATTCAGCCGCATCAGGATAGGATCGCACAGTCGTTCAAACTTGTGTGATCCGATCCTGTGTGAAATGTCAGATCGCACTGTGATATGCGTTAAAACTGGGGGTATCTTTAACATTTCATTGACACCTCCAGCAACTTGCATATGGCAGTGTCCCAAATGCTTTCATTAACATGTAAATATGTGAATAGGACAGCCATCATACATTTAGTGCTTCTTTACACAGCTTTAGACCTCGACCCCCCAACGAAAGTCTAATAAAGAATTGAACACACATTGTTGAATGTAAAAATGTTTTAGTATCAAACATTCACAGGGTTAGGGTTAGGGTTAGGGTTAGGGTGTTGGAAAGTGCTTTTCCCAAACTTGGGTACACTCTTTAACATCTGAGTGTCATAAAACTGGCATAAAATATTATATAAAAATAGGAACATCCCAAAACAAACAGTAAAAAATTTTAAATTAATTTTTTTTAAAATTTGGCAAGCATGTCCACAAAATCACGCATCTTTCCTTGCAATGCCGTTGCAGTCTCTTTTATTTGCTCGAGGTCTGAGCAGCATTGAAGAGCCTCACGGGTCAATTTGGCCAATGTGCAACTATGTAATACATGATCTGGAAAATAAAATACAACGGAGTCAATGTGAATCACCTACATGAGGTCATAATATAGAAACATTTGGTGTGCAGGTAATCTTTAAATTCCTCTCGAGTTAATACCTACCCTGTTCTTATGCTCTTTTGCCCTAGGCTCTTCATCTTCCTCCTGACCTCCTCCAATGCTGTTGCTGATGATTCTGCCGGTCTCCTGAGCTTACTATATATTCATTAGGGGTGTGAACGCATGATGACGTCATTGTGAGGGCATGGTTGTAATGTATATATATTAAGATGCAGAGACCAGAGACGGGCAGAATGCACGGCAACAGCATTGGAGGAGGACAGGAGGAAGAAGAAGAGCCTAGGGCAAAAGAGCAGACAACATAAGAGCAGAAGATTGGACAGCAGAAGACTGGAGAGGAGAAGATCCAAAGAGCAGAGTGGAGAAGACCGGACGAAGATCTTTAAGAACATTTCATAAACGTCTCCTGTCGTTATTCACATACACTTCCATTTATGTGGTTAATGTGTAGGGGTACTATGTACCCCATACCCATTCACATAGTGATTGGGGTCTGGGATCTGGGGGCCACCCTTTGTTAAAGGTTGCTTCCAAAGTCCTAGGAACCCCCTGGCCGCATGACCCCCCAAAACCACCAGACAGGGTTGTGGGGATGAGGCTCTTGTCCTCCTCTACATGGGAGTAAGGTGCTTTTGGGTGTGCGGTGCAGAGGCCCCCTGGCCCAAAGCAACAAAACCCCCCCATGTTGAGGGCATGTGTCCTGCTGTGGTCCAGGGGGTGTTTGGTCCGCTTGCTCGTTCTCTTTCCTGGCCTGACAAGCTGCATGCTTGTATAAGGGTCTGGTAGGGGTTTTGGGGGTAACCCACGCTGTCTTTTTGTTGTGGGCATACCCTCAAACTCAATACCACACACAAAAGGCCTGGTTGTGAACTTGGGGGGACACCCACGGTGGGTTCTTCAATTTTTTGGTGTAGTTCCCCCTCAAAAATCTTCACAACGCAAGTGGCCCCGCAAGTCAGAGCATCCTGATCCGACTTACGGTGCGACTTCCATTCAAATAAAGAGGCTCCCATAGGGAACTAGTGTTGTAAATTGGAGGCTAAAAATAACACTGATAAAAATCATTCTGAAAAAACCTACGTGGGCACACAATTGGCTCTTGGACACTTGGTCCTGGTTCCTCCACAGTTTCGGAAGTGGCTTCCATGCTGCTTGGCAAGTTGCCAGGAGATATTGGTTCAGACCTGGCTGGGGATGCCACATCCTGGCATGACGCAACATCTGCAATGTAAATTTGTAAGGGAATACAAGAATATAAGGTTAAACAATCATTGCAAATACACATATTTCTATGATCCCACTACACAAAAATCTGTGACTACCAACCTTCTTGTTGCTCTGGTGTCTGGTCACTTGTAGGCTCCACCAGAATCACCTCAGGCATAATGTCTTCATCTACATAATACAAAACATTGGCCATATCATAAAAGTCACAAGAGGTACATTTGTTAGGACATGGTGCCCTGCTTGATAGCTCTTTTAGTAACAAATATGAAGACATGTACATGGTTATCTACGAAAAATATGGTACATTAATGTTTGACAGTGCATAGGAACCAATTACCTTTAGTGGAATCTGTGCCACCATCTGGGCCCATGTCCTCCTCTTCTTCCACAACTGCCGATGGAGCTGCCAAACCTCTCCTCCTCCTTTCCCATAGTTTGGCACGGAGTTTACGTTTTTCTCCTATTTAAAGGTTTGAATAATAATCTGTGATTAATAGGAATGTTTGCTGAGAAGATTCGTGCAGGAAAGAACGTTCGTTGCAACACAATACATATATTTTTAACTATGGCTTCCTGACTTTTAATGTCATATACTAAAACATCAACAATAGATCGATCAAATCACGACATGACAACTAAAATGAGTAATCTAACTTTTTACATAGACATTATAATCTAGACATGTTAATACAACATACACAAAATTATAAAAAACATATTGCATGATTAAAAAAAAAAAAAAAAACTTACTTTTTTTCAAAATCCGATGGATTTGGGAAAGCTGATCCTGCTCACGGTGTTTGAGGTCAGACCACCGTTTCCGAATCTGATCTTTCGATCGCTCGACACCGAATTTTTTGACCAAACAGGCCACCACCTTGTCCATGATGCCATCTTTCCTGGCATTGGGCCGATCGTAATTTGCCAACTTTCCATCGTAATCCATTTTTTCTAAAATGGAGACCATCTCCACCATTTCTGGCTTTGACATGGGTGTAGCCCTTGATTTTCGGGTGGCCCAATCACTTCGGCCCCCACTAATTGAGCTCCCAGATTGTTGAGACATGGTTCGTAATTAAACAATGATTATTCCACTGCCTCAGGTGTGAGTGCCGCATGTAGGCCTGATCTTCGGCACGTACACACCCCTGCACAAGCCCGCCACTGGAGGAGGAGTTGACGCCTGCGCTGTATTTAAAGGACGCCAGATCGTTCGGCCGACGATTCGCTAGCGGACATATCGAGAGTTGGAGCACGATCGAGCGGCGAATCACGACTTTTCCCCACAAACAAAGGTACGACTCTTTTAATAGAAAGTGTGTGTTTTGGGCCCTATACAGCTTTTATTAGGAATATCTTTATTATGTGCCAAAATACATGCTATTTTAATATGTTTTGTGTTGTTTTGTGTCTTGCAGGCATATACTGTCCTGCAATATGGTGGACAATTACACCAGCCACAACTTTCTCATCAGTTTCATTGATGAATTCTGAATTCGGGCAACTGCCGTGTTTGTGGCAAGTCAAGTCCGCAGATTATAAAAATAGAAAACTCAGAAAACAGGCCATGGAACATTTGGTGGCCTTCTACAAGCCCGTCTGTCCTGGGGCAAATTTTGAGTATATCCGCAAAAAAATAAACAGTATTCGCACTGCCTACAGGCGGGAGTTAAAAAAAATAGAGGAGTCCACCCAGTCTGGAGCAGGTGCACGGAATGTATATGTACCACGGCTGTGGTACTATGATAACATGCGATTCCTGGCAGACACCATGGAATCCAGGCCGTCAATTTCAACACTGCCTTCTACATCGGCAGAGGGCTCAGTGTCGGTTGATCCAAGCCAGGATGAGGATTTCCTGGAGGAGAGTTTTACTCAGGTATGGCATTTCACAATATATTGTCTGCTAAAATGTAATCATGTAACAAAATTATAAGCTAAACCATAATTGACCCTTTATGTAAACGGGCATAGCAAGGGGTTGGCATGACAGGCAACCGCCAGGGGCGCAGGCCAAGGGGGGTGGGTCACAAAAACATTGGCATTGTTTTATTGTTTATTTTAAAAATCCACTCAGCCTGCACACCCCAGAACCCCCAGTTTGCAGGCGGATTCATGCAGGTGTAAAACATTGAGAGCTGCTTCATGCAGGTGTAAAACATTGAGAGCAGCTGAGCCAAAAGACCAGGAGACTGAGACTGCCTCTCACTGCATCCCCAGCACCCCTCCGGTCTTACAAACACTGCTGCATCCCCAGCACACCTCTGGTCCTAACAAACACTGCTGTAGCCTCAGCATTCCTCTGGCTCAACCTTTTTTAATACAAAACTAACAGCTCCTGCAAATGATACATCCATCCTTGCTTCCATGTCTCTGGTCTCTCACTCTGGGTCAGCAAGGCAGGTGGCTTCCTTATTCCTGTTTCCCTGCACTGCTTCACCCTCAATGCCCTACATCAAGCCCTCTGCAAGTTCAGGCCCCTCTCTCTCTGCAACCCCCTCCTCTCTCTCTCACACCCCCTCTTTCTCTCCCTCTCTCTATCTCTCAACCCTCTCTTTCTTTTTCACACCTGAGACAATGATTGCCCACTAGAGAGCTCTACACTGGGCAAACAAGGGGCAAATTAGAAACTTTTAATGCCCTTAAATTTTTTTTGGGGGGGGTGGGTTACAGTTTTACATTGATCTTGGGGGGGGGGGGGGTTGTTGCCAAATACAGCTCCTCAACAAGGGCACTGGAGACCCTAGATACGCCACTGTATGTAAAGTCTGCTATTTGTTCACAATAATATAACAAACATGCATTTTGATATACACTATAACATTCTAATCAATTGTTCATTTCATCAACAGGGAAGTGTCACTGAGGAGGAGCCAGGTTGCAGCCAGGAGCCTGGGGAGCCTGCGGAGCCTGAGGAGCCTGTGGAACTATTTCCACCACCACCTCCTCCTGCCAAACGGAGGCAAAAGAGGAAGCACGTGGATGACATCACCGACGAGTTTATCCAGGAGGCCACCATAGCCCTACGTCGGAAACCGGAGGCCAATGAGTCCTTCGGCAACATGACGGCAAAAATTTTGGATAAGGTGGACCTCAGGCAGTGTCAGTATGCCAGAAAAATCATCCTCGATGTGCTGCAAAAGGCTGAAAACGGCATACTTACTGAGCACAGCCATGCATGCCAGGAGCACCCGTGCCCTCCACCTCCACCTCCACCTCCACCTCCACAACACCCACCACCTCGCCAAATGCCACATGGCCAGTGGCAATATGGCCAGCAGGATCCAAACCTGCCCTCATGGCAACCTGATTTCAGTTACCAGCAACTTTAATTTTTGCAACCCCCTATTATTTATTTTACCCCTGTTTGCCAGTTTCTAGTTTAATTTTGTCCAAATGGACCTTTTTTATGTTTAGTTTATTATACGGAAAGTATTGATGTTTGCTTTGTTTTTTTTTTGCTGAGATCCAAAAAATAAAGAAAATGAAAATAAAAAATGGCCTATCAGAATTTGTTAACATGTTTAATATTGTGCATAACCTGAAAAATATGTTTTAGACATTAATTCATACAAGAATAAAGGGTCATATCAATAGTTAGATCTTTGGTGTGAAAATACAAAAATAATGGTGAAGAGTTCAAATTATTTAATTCTAAAATTTGATAGAACAGATAGAATAGACAAACATTATCTTCATCATAACAGAACACATGCCTTTTTATTAGAAAAGTATGGCATTATGAGCAGCATCTTCCTTCTTCTCACATTTATCAAGATGAGCATGTGCTCCGCATTTCACATATTTCTTGGACTTCCGCGAGCCGAAAGTTCTTTCTGAATAAAATGTTGAGTTTACTAGAGAAAATTCTTCCGGGAACTCATTTGGTTTGATCATGCGTGTTGGGATTTGTAGCTGTGTGTCGGCCGAATTGTGTACTGACAGGCGAACAATCGTCCGTTCTGGTGTCGGCATACAAAAATTTTCATGTTTGCAAGAAAGACTTTTGTCCGCGGATTGTGCGCAGACATCTGTCGGAGGCACCATACTAACACGCGTACAATCGGCAGATCCTTCGTCCACCGACGTTTGTATGCCGACGATCGGTACGTGTGTACGGGCCTTAAGAGTGGGAAAACATATGGGAGGGAAAGTAAGGGAGAAGAGGATTCTCCAACTTTTCCAACCCCATTCATGACAATAGGAAATTACATGCTTAAGAAAATCATAGACATAGATGATATAAACAGGATAATTAAACATTGTCCAAAGCCCATCCTATTGTCTATAGCCACAATAAACTACCTTAAGAAAGCTTGCCAAGGTAGAAATTACACACAAGCTTTACTAAGATTGAAAGGTGAGGAAGATGAGGTAGTGCCACAACATGAGTGTATGGACCTCATCCACCAGGATACATCCCCCAGACCAGACATGTCTTCCACTGCTCTCCCTGGAGCACAGAATGTCTTTTTGGATTGATCTTGTTAAAGGCCAAATGATAACACATACCATGCAGAGTATGCTGGTGTTCAATTGCTTGATAAAATATTAGAAGCAAACCCCAATTGCACAAGCTGCAGAACTAATAGCCCTCACAAGAGCTTGTCAGCTCTTTGAAGGACAGGATGTAAACATATACACGGACTCTAAATACATTTTCGGAGTAGAACATGATTATGGAGTTATCTGGCAAAGAAGGGGTTACATAGCAGCAGATGGTTAATCAATTTTACACTCCACACTTGTCACAAGCTTGTTAGAAGCCATACAACTACCAAAAAACATTGCTAAAGGAAATGCATTTGCAGATAAAACAGCAAAAGAAGCAGCAGCTACACAGCAAGCAACCATAGAAATGCCATTACTTTCACCAGAAATGCCACCACTAGATCAGGTATTGCATGATCTCCAAAGGTATGCCACAGAAATTGACATAAACCAATGGAATGCTGTTTGTGCGCAGAAAAGTTTAGATTCTGAGCTTGTCTGCCAAGAGGGGAGGCCATGTATTCCTGTAGCCAGTGCTCCTTCATTCATTGCACAATACCATGGTGTAGGACACAGAGGCTGGCAGGTCACATGTGAGTTGTTAGACAAGGATTTTTACATCCCTGGTCTTCCCTCCTTAGTGAAAGCATGTCTCAAGATGCGTCACTTGCATCCGAAACAACCCAAGGAATCCACATAACATGAACATTTTCAGTGTCTCACCACTCCTTTCACACACTTACAAATTGACTTCACACCCATGCCTAAGTTAGGTAAGAAACAGGAGTATTTAATTGTGATAGTAGACATGTTTTTCAGGTGGCCTGAGATATTAGTAACATCAAAAGAGGATGCTCAGACAGTGTTAAAAATCCTCATGCAGGAAATAATCCCAAGGTGGGGTTGTTCTTTGCAGATAAACTCTGATAATGGTCCTGCTTTCACAGCAAAGGTATGTCAAGATCTAGTGAAACCACTTAAGATTGACTGGAAATTTCACATACCTTACCACCCTCAAAGTTCAGGCATAGTGGAAAGGATGAACAGGACCCTTAAGGATAAAATAAGGAAAGCTACAGGGGGCACATATGGCAACTGGAAGAAGGTCCTACCAGCAATATTAGCAGAGGTTAGAATGCCCCCCCCCCCCCAAGAAAACAGGATATTCTCCTTTTGAGATCCCAATGGGTAGGCCGTTCCCCACTTATGATAGAAAGAGGGCACCTTGATCTTATTCAGGAAGAGTATGTAAGAAAACTTTTTGAAATGTTGGATAAAGTCAAAAGAAATGTTGCTTGCACCTCTCCTTTTACTTTACAGGAACCTACACACCCTTTCCAGGTGGGTGACACCGTGGTGGTCCTGCAGTTAAACCGCACTAAGAAGCAGGAGTATCCCTTTGAACCCCCAACCACAATAATCAGCTATTCTGATAGAGGGACAACATGACTGGATTCATGTCAGTCGTGTGAAGAAGGTGGACCAAACACCTAAGAGGAAGATTAAAGACAAAGGAGATGAAGCAAGTAGTGAAAGTCCTCGAATAGTGAGTGAAGCAGGTGGATTAGACTCTGAAAAAGATGACCTCACTTATTTCACCACAGACTTCTGGGAAGGCATTTTGCCTCCTATTCCTGATCACTTTGATTGTGTTCCTACCCACATGGATCATAACTAACTGTATATATCACCCTGAGGACCTGGGCGCCATAAAAGGCATATGTGGAGCACAACCTATATATGATACACATAACAGGTCAAAAAGAGAATTATTGGCAGAAAATGATATAGAGGAAGGGTCAGCCTTTTTCCATGGTAAAATGTTACTGATGAAGTTCAAATACGCATATGCACAAAAATCAGGTTATAAGTGCTGGATATGTAGTAAACTGTATCCTGATACAGCCCGTATTCCCCTCATGGTTGTACCTTTAAATATCACTTTTTTTTTTAAATGAAACCCCTCCCATTTATTTAGCCAACATATCAAGTTTATATGAAAATAACATTGTTACCTTTCCAATAACTGGTAGAAGTCATTTCCCTGACTGGTGCTTCAATTTAGGAAATGAGATACAGATTAATCCCTCTGTATGCAGTAGGTCAATATTTAACATTTTTTATGTAAATCTAAAGGAAACTCCGCCTGTTCACTGTTCCACACTTCTGATCCTGATTTAAACAAAACCTTGTCTGACTATTTTTCCCTCCCTAAAAATGTACGCACTATACTATTCCAATTTATAATCGCAGCACAGGACAAGTATACTCATGAGCATATTGCTAAGCAATCATTTGCACTAGGACAAAGTATCTATGTGTGTTGTAAGGAGGTATGCTATCCGTGGGTCCCCCTCCATGTCACAGGATGGTGTTATTTAGCCTCTTTAGTACCAATTAGTACCAATTATGGGAGTAATGGGTAACAATAAGGAAGAACACCTACTTGAGGCCAGTATGCATCCAAGATACCCTCTTAGGCATAAAAAAAAGAGAGAATTGTTCACTAAGGGAGAAGAGGCCTGGGCCTGGTTCCCTTCATGGACAGGGTGGGGAATAGATATGATGAGAAAGCTAAATAATTATTGATGATATCATGGAAAAGGACTCAGATGATATTGGTTTATTAGGTATTGAGCAAAGAGTATTCGGAAAGAATTTAGAATTACATGACCTGGCCATTGAAAGTATGAGTGCAGCACTGACTGGTCTCTGTGAACACCCGGAGGACTATGAGTGTTGTACTTGGATATACAATACTAGTATGGAGGTGCCTGACTATTATGATATAATTGCACAACTTGGGAAAGAAGTTAAGTTGCAAGAAGAAGCCCGTAACATTGCACAAGATTGGGATCCTCTAAAAAGTCTAGGAGGTTTTGAGCATGGAGGAATATTTCCCTGGTTAAAAGATATCACTGTGACAATTTTTATGGTTTTACTTTTCTTATTATTTTCATATGCATGTTTTAAGCTTATTATGTGTTTAATTACTAAAGCTACTAGAACCTTTGTCCCAGGTGCTGGAAGTAAAGCTTACCTTAGTCTTTATTATAGTAAAAGTTCTGATTTTATAACTGTAGAAACAAAGTAAGTCATGTTCATGACTTAAGAGGGGATTGTAATAGGGCATATGATCAACTATGACTCCATTTTGTAAGAAAAAGAATGTAGAGTCTTACCTTATTCTGTTCTGCTTACTCTGAACCCCCCCCCCCTTCATGAGCTACTATTGTTAAGCTACTTCCTGAAATGTGTTCTTGCTAAATTGTAACACCCTTACAACTGTAAAACTGTGGTTAAACAGAATTGTATATGTCAGGAGTGATATTACTCCTTCCCTCTTTCCTGTCTTCTTTGTCTTTTAAAGCTACAATGATGAATAAAGACCTCAGACTTGCTTTGACATTAGCATGCTTTGGTGTTCAATGACAGTCTCCAGAATTCTGAAGAGTCGTGGTGGGTTGCCTGGAACAAAGGGTAGTCGGCTGTCCATTTATAATTCCTTTCACCTTTTATCCTATAATTGACCAACTGACAGAATCCCTGAGGCACAGACAAGCAGTAAACAGCATAATTCAAGAAAGATTTGGATTTCTATCAGAATTATGCACTCTAGCAGCTGATAGTCTACACTCCGGAGCCAGTACACTAGTGACAAAATACCCTGAAGATCTTCAACCCCTGTTTGCAGAAGAAATTGAACAGTTTTCCTCTATTTTTAAAATGTACCAATCTTCCCTTGCAAATAAAGACATTCATGAGAGTCAAGAAACATAAATGTACAATCCCTAGTCGGTGCGTTTCCAAATAAATACATATGTGACCCTCCGCATGTATTTGTGTTTAATGGTCAGCAATTGCAGTTTCAGCATTAAAATGTGTGAAAAATGACCTAAGATCTTCCATGGATCAGGAGCGTTTAAATGCGCTTTCTCTGTTGTGCATTGAAAATGGGTTGCTGAACGAACTTAATCTTAATTCTGCAATTGAGGAATTTTCAAATAAAAAAGCAAGAAAAGTCAATGTGTAGTTTTATTTTAATCTGCCAACTTGATTCATTTAGGTTAAACGCAGTTTAGAGTTCAGTGAAAAACCTGTTTTGTGTTTATAACTAGTGATTGCTGTTTATTATTTCAAGAGTTATTCTCTGCACCATAATTATACCAGCAGACTGTATTGATTATGGTGGTTTAATATTAATAACACTTTAAGAAAAATATTTGTATGAGCCAAACATCATATATTTATATTTGAATTATTTATATTGTTTATTTAAAAAAAGGTTATTGCGAATGTTGCATTTATAATCGTTTTGTTGAATTAACAAGTTTTCTATTGCTTACAAAAAAGAAATATTTTCAATGTGTTTCAGTTATTTCACTTTAATTGTAATTCAAATATTTAATTTGTTTTAAGATAAAAAATGTTTGCGTTTTCATTTTATTTCCGTAAAAAGGCCCACCGAAATCCTCAGCACCAGGCCTATGATGTACTTAATCTGGGCCTGGACATGGTAACTACATACCTTGCAGAACCCATTTCCCCCCCCCCCTCCCACCGAAAATCCTTTAGTGTTCTGGGATGACAAAAGAGATATTTGGCCAGCTCTTTCTAAAGTAGCCCAGGAACTCCTCTCATGCCCACCTTCAAAGTGAACATGTTTTTTCTGTGACTGGAAACATATTGTGCCCCCAACATTCACAATTGGCCCTCAAGCTAATGGAGCAACTTGCATTCCTAAAAGTCAATTTGCCCAATTGCTATGATACAGAATGAAAGTGCGAAAAATGTTTTTTTATTTTTGGTCACTGTTGTGTTATGTTACATTTTTCCTACTATGATTCCTGGTATGTTTTTGAATGATTAACATAAAGCCTTATAAGGGCTCTTTCACACGGCCGCTCTGATTTCTTCTTCCGCTGTGCACTTTTTTTTTTTTTTGACGGACACGGATGACACTTGTGTCATCCGCTCCGTATGACTGCATATCATCCCATCCATTTGCGGATGATATACGGACATAATGTATGTCTATGTGGATTGCGGATGTCAGCGGATGACACCGCTGACATCCGATTTTGATTCCTTTCCGTTTTTTAATGGAAGAAAAATAGGGTTCTGTTCAGTTCCAAAAAACGGAACAGAACTGAAAGGACAAAAATTGGATGTCAGCAGATGGTCATCCGCAATCCCATTGACAAGCATTATGTCCGTATATCACCCGCAAACGGATGGGGTGATATACGAACATACGGAACGTCTGTGTGAAAGAGCCCTTACACATTTACTGTCTAAAAAATTGTGTTGTGCTGCCACAAAAACAAATAAATATTACAAAAACAAAAAAATCCTAAAAAATAAAATGTTTTAGTTTTAACTATGTGTGTGTGTGTATATATATATATATATATATATATATATATATATATCTACTATTCACGATGCTGAGGATTTGTTAAGGACTAAAGTTCATTTGTCACCAAAAGTGGTTTCCATAGGGTAAATTTTCATTGCAGTTTGTTTATTCAGGAGTCTCACCCATGCAGTGTGAGAAGCTTTTGGGATAATAGTGTGAGGAGAGGAGGCTGACCGCAGCACTGCTCACCTGTGCCCTATCTGTGCCTCTCCCGTGCCTCAATCATGCCTCATTCGTGCCTCGCCATGCCATGTCAGAGGAGGGTTTTGGGACTTTAAATGGAGCGCATGGAACCATGCACCCCCATTCCTATTTATATAGGTAAGAGAAAAGTTTTGCGACTGAGGTGAGAGACAGACTGCTTGAAATCATGGCACAATAAAAAAAATGTATTTCTATATATGAATAAAAATGAAACATCATATTGCAATAAAAGTATGGTTAGGCTGTGACGGTACTCACTGTCACTTGGAGTAAAAGACAGATACCTTATTGTTTAGATTGCTTCAAATGGGTTCTGTGTTTGAAGTTCAATACACATTATCATAAGTTTAAATGTCAGAGACAGGCTCTCCCTATTGTCTGTCTATTGAGGCGTGGATTCTAATGAATTCACATATTGTTTCTGTCCAGATGGCTAGATAATTAGTTCAGGTTAATTATATTTCTGTATACAAGTTCATCTGCATATGATAATGTAATCAGGCAACCCTTGACCTGTGTGGTAATCTGATCAGGAGGGGGAGGTCCATGATGTATAGAAACTGTGACTGTTCAATAAAGTAGAGATTCCAGTACAAGTTAAGTTGTGTCAGCTAGCTTTGCATGGGGGCGGCTGGAAAATCTGATATCTACAGTTGTATTCAAAATTATTCAACCCCCCCCCCCCCCCATGCTATAAAGGGTTTTAGGGAATTTAGTGTACATTTGTAATTGTATTCAGAATGAAATCCTACAAGGACTTCTTAAAGAACCATATGCAACTAAAATTACATCAATTGGTTTTGTAATACAGTAGTAAATGTTTCTTTTGTGAATTCTTCATTGACACAATTATTCAACCCCTTAAAGACTACCACTCTGAAGAGCAGAGGTTCATTGAAGTGTTTTCAATCAGGTATTGAAAACACCTGTGGATGTCAGGGAGCAGCAATAAAGCCTAATAAGCACCAATTAGGCAGCTTTAAAATGACTGTGATACTCAGCTCCTTCTAGACATTTACTGGTGTGGTTACAAACATGGTGAAGTCAAGAGAATGGTCCAGGAAGACAAGAGAAGAGGTGATTACTCTTCACAGGAAGGGCAATGGCTATAAGAAGATTGCAAAGATGTTAAACATACCAAGAGACACCATAGGAAGCATCATTCGCAAATTCAAGGCAAAGGGCACTGTTGAAACGCTACCTGGTCGTGGCAGAAAGAAGATGCTGACTTCGACTGCTGTGCGCTACCTGAAGCGTAGAGTGGAGAAAAGTCCCCATGTGACTGCTGAGGAACTGAGAAAAGATTTGTCAGATGTGGGTACTGAAGTTTCTGCTCAGATAATACGGCACACACTGCGTAATGAAGGCCTCCATGCCAGAACTCCCAGGCGCACCCCCTTGCTGTCTCCAAAGAATAAGAAGAGTCGACTGCAGTATGCCAAAAGTCATGTGGACAAACCACAGAAGTTTTGGGATAGTGTTCTGTGGACTGATGAAACAAAATTAGAACTGTTTGGGCCCATGGATCAACGCTATGTTTGGAGGAGGGAGAACAAGGCCTATGAAGAAAAGAACACCTTGCCTACTGTGAAGCATGGCGGGGGGTCAATCATGCTTTGGGGCTGTTTTGCTTCTGCAGGTACAGGGAAGCTTCAGCGTGTGCAAGGTACCATTAATTCTCTTCAGTAAAAGGAGATATTGGATGACAATGTGATGCAGTCCGTCACAAACCTGAGGCTTGGGAGACGTTTAACCTTTCAACAGGACAATGATCCTAAGCATACCTCCAAGTCCACTAGAGCATGGTTGCAGATTAAAGGCTGGAACATTTTGGAGTGGCCATCACAGTCACCAGACTTAAATCCGATTGAGAACCTCTGGTGGGAATTAAAGAAAGCAGTTGCAGTGCACAAGCCTAAGAATGTGACTGAACTGGAGGCTTTTGCCCATGACGAATGGGCGAAGATACCCGTAGATCGCTGCAAGACACTTGTGTCAAGCTATGCTTCACGTTTAAAAGCTGTTATAACTGTAAAAGGATGTTGTACTAAGTACTAAGATTGAATGTCACTTGGGGGTTGAATAAAACTGATAATGATGTGAGCACAGAAAAGACATTTGTGGTTATTTCATTATAAATGTTAGGTTATATTTGTCTGACCTACACGTGCCTCTTTGATTTAATTGTAAGCAGGATGACTGAATGATCAAAATCAATGTCAAACTGGCCAAAACAATCAACTTCAGTAGGGGTTGAATAATTTTGAATAGAACTGTATGTTCACGACTAGGAGGAAGCCGTATACTGATGGAAGTCCACAAGCACAGTGTGGGTCACGGTTCTATTACATAGGGTATAAATTGGTACATACTAAACACAGGAAAACTAACTGTAGCTCATGTTTACACAGTAAAAATGTGAACCAACTTTACTCCACATGACGAATTCAATGAAGGAGCAGAGTTGGTCTAATAAATAAATGCTTGGGCATTTCATATAAATACACAGTGACCTATATATATATATATATATATATACACACACCAGAAGTGTGAGCCGAATGTACTCCATATCATGAGATAAATGGATATAGCAAAAATAGTATACTAGGCAGATGGATCATGGATAAATGGCATGACTGCATCCAAAAAGCTTGACGCGTTTCATGGATGTACTCCATTTCCTCAAAAGCGGATGCTCAACATTTCTGAAAGAGAGTATAAGGTTTCCAAATGGTCTAATAATTAACCCAAACGACAGGGAGAGAAAAAATATTGATAATGAAAAGGGCAAAATGTTACCATCCCTAAGATACCTATATGGTTAAAGTTTGTGACATGCGGTACACCAGTCACACACTGATCACCAGAGCCCTGATTACACAAGAGGAAATAAAATGCCATAACTGCCCACCATCAGTGCCCAAAGTGCCCGCCATCAGTGCCCCCCATCAGTGCCCACAATCAGTGCCCATAGTGCTGCCAGTCAGTGCCCATCAGTGCCTGCTCATCTAGGCACTGATGGGCACTAAGTGTGGGCACTGATGGTGCTGCCCATCAGTGCTCATCAGTGCCGCCCGTCAGTGTCCATCAGTGCCACCCGTCAGTGTCCATCAGTGCCACCTCTCAGTGCCAACTATCAGTGCTCATCAGTGCGGCATATTAGTACCTCCTCATCAGTGCCACCTCATCAGTTCCCATAAGTGCCACCTCATCAGTGCAGCCTATCAGTGCCCATCAGTGCTGCCTCATCAGCGAAGGAGAAAAATGTATTTATTTTCAAAATTTAAGAAATAAAAAACCCAGAGGTGATTAAATACCACCAAAAGAAAGCTCTATTTGTGTGAAAAAAAATGATAAAAATGTCATATGGGTGCAGTGTAGCATGACCGCGCAATTGTCATTCAAAGTGTGACAGCGCTGAAAGCTGAAAATTGGCCTGGGCAGGAAGGGGGTGAAAGCGCCCTGTAGGCAAGTGGTTAATAAGGCTTGCAATCGTGTTGACTTTTGGTTTAATTAGATTAATCAATGCTGCCATCTAGTGGCCATTTTGTATAACTGCTATATCGCCACGTTCCAAACAGAAGTAAGTGTGTTGACAGCTCACCTCCTCGTAGAATGTTAAGAGTTCAAGAAGCGGAAGGGGCGTGGTGAGTGCATGACGCGGACAAGCCACATCTAAGCGACGGCTCCACGAGACCGACGGCTTGAGCGGAGATATGCCATTGAGGTGAGCGGCAGGCTATGACATCGCCGGCGGGAAAGACCAACAGTACCCGATCTAGCCGATCCACCCGACTCACCAGAAGCACCCGGTCCTCCTCCCGTGCTGCTCACACAGCACAGACCACCAGAACCGCTGCTGGGAAGAGACAGAAACAGAGGAGGCAGCCACCCCCAAAAGTGCTAACTACAAGTTCGATAAAGAGATACCTATCATCTTCAGCTGAAGTAACATCAAAGACAACGGATAATCCGGGTAAGCACATTTCGGCTGATAAAACTGTATTTGAAGTAGCAGCGGCAGTGGAGGCAGTGAAGGAGCTGGGAATTAGCAGCAGATATCCCTTAACATTAGCACATACAAGTTTGCATAACAGTGCTAGTATGTCTCCTACTTTGTCTGGATCAGATACAGAGCTTATGGGGGAGCCAAGCAGCGAACATGGGGGTGCTATGGGATCACCCAGTAGTAATGAGATGCCAGCTTTTATGAGAATATTCAAGAAGGAAATGGCTGGTATGTTCACCAATATGGAGAAATCCAAAAAAAGGAGATTGGGGTGGTGAGGACGGATTTGGCACATATGTTGAATAGAATGGAGGAATCAGAGAAGAGGCATGATACTCAGGAGGAAGCAATTAAAGAGTTACAACATGCAATGGTTACAATACATAGGACCACCATATATAAGATGGAGGACATGGAAAATAGAAATCGGAAAGCGTTAAAGAAGAAGATCTTAAAGACACAGTTCAAAGTATTCTAAATAACATCATGGGGAAACCAGCAGAGGAAAATTTAAGGTTTGATAGGATTCATAGAATTACCCGCCCACGTGGTTTACCGACAGAGCTGGCGAGAGATGTGATATGCCGTATGCATTTTTTTGAAGACAAGAATAATATTATGTTAAAATTACGCAATGCAGCACCAATAGAACTCAACGGCACATGTATTAATATCTTCCCAGACCTATCTAAAGAAACGCTAGATCGGAGAAGAGCCTTAAAACCATTATTGCAAGAGTTGAAGGAGAGTGGGGCTACTTATAAATGGGGTTACCCTGCACGTTTAATAGCCTCTAAAGATGGAAAAACACAAGCGCTGAGATACCCTGAAGAGCTACATGATTTCTGCCAGGCTTTCCAACTAAAATTAAGGGAACTACCAGAATGGAAGGATTATATACCCTCGTTTCGGGTTAAACAGGATGAGCAGTGGAAGAAAACATCAAATAAAAAAACCTAGAAGGGAGTGGGGGGAGCGGGAGGGTTGGAGAAAATGTTGGGCTTCAATTGACCTAAAGAATTAAGGGAGTATGGATGTCCCTCAGACTGCAGGGTTCTTTTTTCCATTTTTGCCCCCTTTTTCCTTTTTTTTTTTTTCCAGCTTCTGGGCAGGACTGAATCAGGACTGAAGCAGGACTGAATTCGGAGTCATTTATGGGGCCTGTATGGAAATGGAAGAGGGGGGGGAGTGAGAGAGTAGAGTACTAACGGGAATAATGTTTTTGGGTATTCCCCTCTCTCTTTTCTTTGATTTGTTTTTTTTTCCCGTGGAAAATATGAATCAGGAAAGATATAACATAAGCTGCTGTTTTCTATTTCTCACTCCCGCTTCCTCTCTGTTCCCTCTCCTCCCCTCATCCCCCCTTCCCCTCCATCAGTCCATAATTTCTTTCTCACTGTGTCGCTTTTTGTTTTTCCTTTTCTTTTGCTCTCTCCTCCTTCTTTCTTTTTTTTTTTTTGATTTTTGATAATGGCAAGGAAGAAAGTTATATCCATCTTCTGGGATATGTGAATGTGTTCCATGTGTCGCGAGATAATATTAAACAAATGTGGTCAAAATTAATGTAAGGTATGGGAGGCTCCTGACATATGGGACATTTATGGGACACAGGATATGTGCAGGGGAAGATGGATATAATGAATATGAGATAAAGAGCCGTCGGCCTCTAGAGGCCTCGTTTGTCCCAGCATGTTCTGGGGCACCACACCCTGGCCCGGAGGGGGGAGGATAGTCCGTGGTGTGCGCCATGGGGTTCCACATGAATTAGGTGGACCACTGGGGGCACCCCGGGGTGGACTCCCCTATCCGGACCATTGCATGCACATTGTTGCATGGGAAGTAGGAGAATTTTGGGTGGGTTGTTGTTATTGTTTTTCCCCTTTGTATGTGTTTGGAGGGACCTGCTTTCCTGGCGGGGTATATTATATTACACATATTTAGAGAGTTATGGCCTCAACCAATAAGGACATGGCTGCATTGAAAATATTGTCATACAATGTAAAAGGCTTAAATGTTCCTGCTAAACGGCATGTGGTGTTGAGGGAATTAAGAAAGTTGGGAAGTTCAGTTGTATTTTTGCAGGAAACGCACCTTACACATCAAAGCATGGTGCGCCTATACTCACCCTCTTTTCCAAAATGGTATTATGGGTTATCAGACAATAATAAGGCTAAAGGGATGGCTATAGGTTTTAGTAGAGACACTGTTTTTCAACTGGATGAAATGATAGCGGATGATGCAGGTAGATACCTATTTTTGAAAGGGACTATTGGAAACTCCAGATGCACATTTGCAAACATATACTGTCCCAATATACAGCAAATTTCATTTAAGTCCAAGGTCCTTAATAAATGAATAACATTTGCGGAAGGAGTGATTGTACTAGCAGGGGATCTTAATATCGCCTTGGATCCTTTGATGGATACATCAACAGGACGGTCCAGTATAGCGACTAAAAAATTGATACTTATTAAGAAAAAATTATATGATTTACAATTGATGGATATATGGCGTCTTTTAAACCCTAAAACACGTGATTATACATATTTCTCAAAGATACATAATTCATATTCTAGGATTGATGTAATATTTATTAATCATTATTATTTACCAGCGGTAAAGGAAGCATCTATAGGACAGCTTTCAATTTCTGATCACGCACCGATCCAGATAAAGTTGGTATTTCCATCATTAACAAAAAAAGTAAATTCATGGCGATTAAACGAGTCCCTGCTAGTTAATCCAGCAGATATCACGTCTGTCTCATTAGCCCTGACGCAATATTTTGAGGAAAACTCAACTACTGGCATTTCTCCATCTATACTCTGGGAAGCCCATAAAGCCAAAATCAGAGGCGTCTTGATAGAACTGGGGGCTAGGAGGAAAAAGGAAAGAGGTTTACAAAAGAAACAACTTCTGTCAGAAATAAAGATATTGGAGACTTAACATAAAATGTCCCTGCAGGTTCAACATCAGGAAGCATTGGAAAGTAAAAGGGAGGAGCTACGCTCTCTCCTTAACCTGGATATAAAGAGACAAGCACAGAAAGTAGCACGTACAGTCTATGAATGGGGTGATAAGCCTGGAAAACAATTAGCACGCTCCCTGCAAACAAAAAATTCGGTCTCTTTTATATCAAAGATTAAATCGGCTTCTGGTACTATGGTTTACTCCACCCCGGAGATCGCTAAGGTTTTCCAGGAATATTACACAGACCTTTACAATGTAAAAGGGGGGCTTTCCCATCTGACAAAGGAAGCAAAGATTGAAAAGATAAATATATATCTGAAAATGTCTAATTTACCAACTATATCAGCGGAATCTTTAATGTCTTTGGAAGACGATTTAACAGAGACAGAATTTAAAACAGCATTAGAATCTATGGAAGGGGGAAAAGCACCAGGACCTGATGGCCTAACAGTAAACTACTATAAGATATTTAAAGTACAAATCTTACCATTTTTAACAACATATGCCAACTCAACATCAACAGGGGGTAAATTAAGAAAGGAGACACTAGAGGCTCAAATCACGGTCTTGCCAAAGCCAGATAAAGACCCATCATGCAGTTCCAGTTATCGCCCCATCTCTTTATTGAATGTGGATGTAAAACTAATGGCAAAAGTTCTAGCTTCCCGTCTAGGACCCTTGATACCACAATGGGTAGCTTTGGATCAATCTGGCTTTGTTCAAGGCCGGGAAGCCCGAGATAATGTATTAAGAGCAATCTCCTTGATCCACTTTGTCAGGCTAAAATCCCAGTCCACCCTTCTTCTTTATACAGATGCTGAAAAGGCGTTTGATAAGGCGACTCTTCAGCATTTTGAACTTGGGCCTAAGATGATGGAGCGGATATTTTCACTTTTTGCCTCACCTTCAGCTAGGGTTAGAATAAATGGGTCATTGAGTGAACCCATTATTTTACATAATGGAACTAGGCAAGGATGCCCCCTTTCACCTATACTGTTTGTCGCCTCGTTAGAACCGTTGCTTGCTACAGTAAGAAAAAGTGTAGATATCAAGGGAATACAGATAGGAAAATAAATACATAAATATGCTGCATATGCGGATGATATTCTTTTTTTTTTTTACAGAAACCATTTATCTCTTTACCTAATATAGTTTTTGCGTTGAAGGAGTATCAATTACTATCTAATTTCAAGATTAATATGAATAAATCGGAAATAATGAACATTAACCTTCCCCCTTCTGAGATTGACAAAATTAAGCCTTCATTTCCGTTTAGGTGGCAATCACAAAGTTTAAAACATTTGGGGATCCAGCTTACGTCTAAAATCTCTAGGTTATTTAGATATAATTATGTACCGTTAATGAATGGGATTAAGGACCTCCTACGAAGGTGGTCATCTATTTCACATTCTTGGTTGGGGAAGGCGAATGTAATAAAAATGGCTATATTACCCCGAATATTATTTTTATTTCAGATGATTCCACTGGGCGTCCCTACCAGCTTTTTTTTCTGTAACTCAAAGATTACTCTCTAAATTTGTCTGGAAAGGCAAACCACCTAGAGTTGCAAACACAACTCTATTTCGCATTAAATCAAAGGGTGGCCTTGCGTTACCCCATTTGAAATTATATTATTATGCGGTAGCCTTATCTAGAATAGTTGATTTGGTACATACAAATAAGACTAAACTCTGGGTGCAGGTGGAGCAGGAATTATGTGGGATAGACATTTCTAGCTCTCCATGGGGTCCACATAAATTTAGAACATTGGACGCTGCGACTTCACCAATTACTTTAGCATCACTAATGGTCTGGGACGCTATGTTCAAAAAACTTAAATGGACGTATAATTCACCCTTAATGCCATTAGCGGGACATGCCATGTTCCCCCCAGGCATTTTAGACCCTGGCTTTAAACACTGGTCTCGGGAAGAGGATTTACGCATAGGCCACGTATATAAGGAGAACCAAATAAAACCCCTAAATGAAATCTTGTATCCAAGACACCCGTCTAGGCTGGATGAATGGAGATATGGCCAGTTGATGAATTTTTTAAACTCACTTCCTAAACCTATAAGAAGCGACTCAGAGCTTAACCCTATAGAAGAGTTGTTCCAGACTCAACAGCCACTAAAGCATGCCATTTCAGCCTTTTATAATGTATTATTGAAAATGTATTACCCTGAGGAACCGAGTTATTTAACCAAATGGGAAAAAGATTTGGGGACTGTATTATCGGATTGTCAGAGGGGGAGAATTCTCCAAGTGGCCCTCTCTTCGTCAGTATCTTCTAAAATAATGGAAGTAAATTTTAAACTCTTGTCAAGCTGGCATTATACTCCAGTAAAGTTACATGCAATGTTGCAATGTTTCCTACAAGATCGACTTTGTACTGGAGGAACTGTGGACAAGTGGCTACACATGCACATATATGGTGGACATGTCCGGCCATTCAAAAGTACTGGGATAAAATATTGCTAAATATAAATAAGATAACCGGTTTAGATCTGCCACGGGATCCCTGGAGAATTCTCTTTCACTGTACTATGGAACCTTTGAAGGTATATAAAAGCTACATAACACCACACCTTTTGAACGCAGCAAAAGCAGTTATCCCAGTAAAATGGGGGGAAGTGGACCCACCCACTTTGAGAGAATAGTGTATTAAGGTTGATTCCATAGCGCTTATGGAGGACCTTACGTATATTTCTAAAGGGCAGGTAAATAAGAGTAATAAGATTTGGGATGCCTGGAAAAAATTTAAGACAGACAATAACTGGGTTGAAGGTGATGTGTGATTATTACAGGATGAACAAGGAAAACACTAAGGAGTAAATGATTAAATGAAAGACGTTTTAGCAAAATTTTCTTTCTTTCTTTTTAATAATGCCCGCCAGGAGCCCCCCCATCCCCTCTTTTTTTTTTTTCTCTCTTTTCCCCTTATATTTTAGGTATGTCAGATGTGTTAATTATAGGTTATGTCTAAGTATGTAATGGTTATGGAAGTGTGTACTATCAATAAAAAGATGTTAAACAAAAAAAAGAAGTAAGTGTGTTTTGTGGAAAAGTTAAAAATACAAAAAATATCAAATGAATATCATTTATGAAAAGTAGTATATAGCAGCCCCAACATTGCTTTATGGCACCTGCATGTTCACATTTAAAAGGTAAACTCTTGTGATTAAGGCCCCTTTCACACTTGTGGACCTTTCAGATCCGCCTGTCAGTTTTTCAGGCGGATCTGAACGGATGCCCCATGCATCTCTATTGGGCATCGGATGTCAGCGGAGATATGTCCACTGACATCCCATCTGATCCTGTCCGTCAAATTCGGACGGATGGAAACCCTATTTTCCAACCGTCTGGCGGATCAGATCGGATGAGAAGGGACAGAGGGTCCCTTCTCATCCGATTCCCCCATAGAGAACAGCAGGGATCTGACACCTCTGTCTCCACACACAGAGCGGAGACAGGAGCTGTCATCCACCTGCTCAGTGGGGGATGGGCAGATCGTTCCCCCGCTGAGCAGAACAGACTCCGTCGACGGAACAAAGCCGTGTGAAAGGGGCCTAAGGCAAACTGTGACTTCACTTTTTCTCTGCTGTAGTCAAACAATTAAGTTTGGTCACTTGCCCTATCCCTAACCCCCTGATAGGACGGTGCTGGACCACATGATAACTGTCATACTGCATTAGGCAGCGCTCTAAAATGCAGGGTAGACTGACTGACTCGCACTGCTATCTGTCCCTTTCCTACACTGAATCCTGTTGCAAGGAAGGAGACACTAATACAGAAACAGCTTTGGGTAATTCTACTAGCTGTATTTAAGAAATAGGTTTACTATATATATATGACTGGGAAAGCATATATGACTGGGAACGCATAATGGTTTACAGTATATCTGACTTGGGGTTCATAGATCATTGTATTAGATTAAACAGATGTACAGAAGACATAGCTGCCAACTGTCCTGTTTTTGCCAGGACAGTCCTGGCAAATAGGACCTTGTCCTGGGTAATTTACTCTGCTACTTTGGCCTTAAGTTTGAAATTCCCTTTTCAATGTCCTGTAATTCTCTCTTTGAGTAGACCCTATAATCTGATAAGTAGGCAGGGATTAATTATGTGGAGTGGGTGGGGCTTCAGGGAACTGGGTGTGGTAAGTAATTGATTGCTGTGCTGCAAAGTGTCCCTGGAAATGTTTTTCAAATGTTGGCAACTATGCTACTGTTGGTGTCAGTGTGAGAAATGGCGCCCTACTGTTGGTGTCAGTAGGCAGAGTAGTGTCTCGTACCAGTGGGAAGAATAGTGACCCAAGGGTGGGATAAAGACCAGCAAAGGGACTCACCCTGTTCTCCCAGATGTTCTAGTGACAATGGTACTTTACTCTCTATGCTCTGGAGGAGCCCAAAACTATTACCATACTGGACATCCATCTTCCAAACCTTCCAAGATCTGAGCTCTCTTCAAATACCGTTTGACCCTAAACTGAGTATTATCCCTGAGACTGAGGGACCTCCAATGTTCACAATATTACTGATACACTTACTGGTTCTTGATTGTAGCTTAATGCACGAACACTGGCTGGTCTCCTGGCTTCTCCTACTTTCTTAATGACAAAATTTCATTAATGCCATTATAGACTTGGAAAAGCTAACATATCAACACAGGCGATATTCAAAAGAAAGTTTTTGTATATTTCGTTCCGCTGGTTGTCGTCCTCCATGTTAATTTTGACCATCTCTATTCTTTTAGGCCCGTTTCACTGATAATATTAGTGGATAAATGTCCCATGTATGGTGATATCTGTGTCTGGTGAGGATTGTGTGCGGAACTCTCTGTGGCATCTTATCTATTCCTTGTAGCTGGATGTGTGCTACAACCTCATCTCTTCTGTCCAGGTCAAAATTCTTCTCCATCTGTGGAAGGAACCCATTGTGTTCTATTACTGTCCTCTCTGTGCTCTTCTTCTCTATGCTGACTTATATGATAAACAAGAAAATATTACTTTATTGAAAAAAAAAAATAATAAGTGTGATATTTTACTGTGCAGGAAGTGTGAAGCAGTCCTAAATTGTTACATATAATAAAAGATATTGAAAGGATGTTGTGGCCGGGTAATTTTTTTAGATGAGAGAATCCCAGCGTTGCACACAGGTTTGTTTTCAGTGTATTCTGTACAGAGAACCCCAAAACCGATCCCTAGAAAATATTTGAACAGATATCTCTGAATTTATTGTTATTCGTCATTTTTATTCCCAGGATTTTAAAAATAAGATCTTCCAAAAAATGAAGTATCATCCAGATGTTTGATCTTCTGGGGATCCCACTACATGTGGTCAGGCAGCCAATAGACTTCAATCCTCAGCTCAAGGAAACTTTTTCTAACCGATGCAAAATAATTTCATGTAAGTTTTGAATTGAAAAAAAAAACGCTGGCCATACACTATACGTAAAATCGTCCAAAATTGAGTTTGTCCGTTTTTCGGCCAGTTAATGGGCACAAATCAGTAATCGATTTTGACACTTTTGAGCCAAAAAAACGAGAGACAAGTTTGGAAATTTTCTGCCGAATGAACGATAAATTAATGTGTTTCTCATCCAAATTATTTGCACTAGGTATATACGGAAAAATTAACAATAAACTGAGTCATTTATATCCATTGAATGATTTATGTGTCCGCATTTAGGGCTCTTATCTCTGATGCACTTTTCAACCATGTGATTGATCAAGAATTGTATGATTATCTCAATGTGAAGTGGCCGATTGTACCAACTTTCTATTCCCTTCCAAAAGGTTCACAAGAACCTAGACCAACCACCAGGGCGTCTAATTTTCTCTGGCATTGGATGCATTACAGAAATGACCAGTAGGTATGTGGATAGCCAACTCTGTCCTACCTAAAAGGATATTCTTGAGGTTCTGAAGACTTTGGAGGGACTTATGGTCTCTGTAAAATGCTTGCTGGTCACGATCGACATAGAAGCCTTATATTCGAGTATACCACACACTCAAGGAGTGGAAGTCACAACCATATTCCTTTGGGAACAGGAGCGCTCCAGTTGGCCGGTGGCAGACTTCGTTGTGAGTCTGCTGGATCACATTCTCTGGTTCAACATTTTCACCTTCAATGGTGACACCTTCCTCCAGGTACAGGGGGGTGCGATGGGGACATCTTGTGCCCCATCGTATGCCAACCTGTACCCGGGGGGATGGGAGCGTTTCCTGTTCTCAAATGACATAGCATCAGCATTTCTTCATCATATATTGCTGTGGTGGCGATATATAGAATTTCTGTCCCACGTCCAGTTTAACCTTAAATTCACTATGCAATCTAGTGACACAAGTATTCCTTTTCTAGACACTACCATGTTTTTACACGAGGATGGATCCATATACACCTCATTGTATCGAAAAGAAACAGCAGGAAACACTATCCTGCGCTTTGACAGTGGGCACCCACTGGTACGAAGCATACCATACAGTCAGTACCTGAGACTGCGCAGAAATTGTACGATGGATGTGACTTTGGGCGTTGAGCTATAGCAAGAAGGTGCTGAAAAAGGCATACCAAAAAGCCAAACTGCAGGATAGGGAGAGACTAATTTGTGTCCCTAAGACCCGTATGTTCAATGGAGACCACTAAGATTGTCACTAAATTTAATGTACACCACCAGATACTAAGATCAATACTTTCAAATAACTGTCATTTTCTTGTGGATGATAATATCATCTCCAAATATGTACATACCAGACCAGAGATAGTAGTTAGGAATTCAAAATCAATTGGAGACTCCCTAGTACACAGCCACTACCTACCCCTTCTTTGGGGGTTGGCGGTAGAGTAGGTACGTCTCGGTGTGGGCGATGCGACCAGTGCCCCTGGGTCAGGGAAGGTTGTATCCTTAAACCTCGTTTTTTGGCCAATTGTCAAACGGAAGGCGTGGTCTATTTGGCCAATTGCCAATGTGATGCATTCTATATTGGCAAAACAAAGAGAATATTTGCTAAGAGAATACAAGACCATCTGTACTACCTGGATGTGTGCCTTTTATATACACCTATTTGTAAGCAGCTGGGGCTTAACCACAGTTATGACCCAAATATGATTTGCTTCTCAGTTCCCCTGTGGTGGGGATTTTGGTAACCGGATCTTACAGAAAGAAGCTGAGTAGATATACAACCTTCAGGCTACAGCATGGCCTGGTTTGAATATGGCCATGTCATTCAAACTTTCCTCTAGCCTTTTGGATCTATCCACCATGCCTCTGGAGTATATAATATTGTTTGGTTTTTCATTCAATTTGTATTTATTATAAGTTCTGAATTTTATATATATATATTTTTTTTTTTGTGTAGTTCTTTGGTTTGGGATATCTCCATAAAATGTTATGTATTATTAAAATGTATTTATATGTTTGTGTTTTTTGTTTCTATATACTGTGTTTTCACTTTTGATTGATGCGTATATGTAATAATGGATGTACTAATTGTGTCTCTCCTATAGGTGGTACTGGCGACCCACCATGCTACCAGCACTCTGGTAGCTATTAAAATCGTAAGAAAGGACTCTGTGATTGAACACCCGCCCTCCATCCTAATTGAACGCCAAGTCATGGAAATGGTTGGGGGCAACTTTTTTTTCACCCACACATATGGCACATTCCAAACCGACGTAAGTGTTTCTCATCCAAATTATTTGCACTAGGTATATACGGAATAATTAACAATAAACTGAGTTATTTATGTCCATTGAATGATTTATGTGTCCGCATTTAGGGCTCTTATCTCTGATGCACTTTTCAACCATGTGATTGATCAAGAATTGTATGATTATCTCAATGTGAAGTGGCCGATTGTACCAACTTTCTATTCCCTTCCAAAAGGTTCACAAGAACCTAGACCAACCACCAGGGCATCTAATTGTCTCTGGCATTGGATACATTACAGAAATGACCAGTAGGTATGTGGATAGCCAACTCTGTCCTACCTAAAAGGATATTCTTGAGGTTCTGAAGACTTTGGAGGGACTTATGGTCTCTGTAAAATGCTTGCTGGTCACGATCGACATAGAAGCCTTATATTCGAGTATACCACACACTCAAGGAGTGGAAGTCACAAACATATTCCTTTGGGAACAGGAGCGCTCCAGTTGGCCAGTGGCAGACTTCGTTGTGGGTCTGCTGGATCACATTCTCTGGTTCAACATTTTCACCTTCAATGGTGACACCTTCCTCCAGGTACAGGGGGTTGCGATGGGGACATCTTGTGTCCCATCGTATGCCAACCTGTTCGGGGGGATGGGAGCGTTTCCTGTTCTCAAATGACATAGCATCAGCATTTCTTCATCATATATTGCTGTGGCGGCGATATATAGAATTTCTGTCCCACATCCAGTTTAACCTTAAATTCACTATGCAATCTAGTAACACAAGTATTTCTTTTCTAGACACTACCATGTTTTTACACGAGGATGGATCCATATACACCTCGTTGTATCGAAAAGAAACAGCAGGAAACACTATCCTGCGCTTTGACAGTGGGCACCCACACTCCTTGGTTTTTCATTCAATTTGTATTTATTATAAGTTCTGAATTTTATATATATATTTTTTTTTTTTGTGTAGTTCTTTGGTTTGGGATATCTCCATAAAATGTTATGTATTATTAAAATGTATTTATATGTTTGTGTTTTTTGTTTCTATATACTGTGTTTTCACTTTTGATTGATGCGTATATGTAATAGTCTGCGTTTATTTGTCAGATCGCTGCACTCACTATGGGTGGTCCATGTCCTATTATGCGGACTCAGGCGCAAAGCAGGGGAATGATCAGGGTTCCTTCCCTGGTCTGTCTCCCCTCTCGATCCTCTCCTGATCGGAACTGTGCAGCCCCGTCAGCTGGTGGACTTCCTGTTCGCGGTCCACCGTGGTTCGGAGCATGAGCAGTAATCTTGCGCCTGGCTTTTTAGCTCGCTTGTCGGGGACGCCGGTTCTCAACTCCCTGTCAGTGCACTAGACTAGTGTGGAACAAGATCGAGCAGCAGGTATATATATCTATGGATCTGAGCAACACTAATCATTTTTATTGGGCATGTGTTCCAATAACTTTGGCCCTGTTTTTGTTGGAAGTACCCTTTACTTGGCATGCCATGGACATATTGTCATAAGATCCATCTCTGATTAGAGACTGGGGAAAGTATATACAGCTGCAAGAAAAAGTATGTGAACCCTTTGGAATGATATGGATTTCTGCACAAATTGGTCATAAAATGTGATCTGATCATCATCTAAGTCACAGCAGTAGACAATCACAGTATACTTAAACTAAAAAGAATGAAATGTTGCCATGTTTTTATTGAACATACCATGTAAAGATTCACAGTGCAGGTGGAAAAGGTATGTGAACCCCTAGACTAATGACATCTCCAAGAGCTAATTGGAGTGAGATGTCAGCCAACTGGAGTCCAATCAAAGAGATGAGATTGGAGGTATTGGTTACAGCTGCCCTGCCCTATAAAAAACACACACCAATTCTGAGTTTGCTTTTCACAAGAAGCATTGCCTGATGTGAATGATGCCTCGCACAAAAGAGCTCTCAGAAGACCAACGATTAAGAATTGTTGACTTGCATAAAGCTGGAAAGGGTTATAAAAGTATCTCCAAAAGCCTTGCTGTTCATCAGTCCACGGTAAGACAAATTGTCTATAAATGGAGAAAGTTCAGCACTGCTGCTACTCTCCTTAGGAGTGGCCGTCCTGTAAAGATGACTGCAAGAGCACAGCGCAGACTGCTCAATGAGGTGAAGAAGAATCCTAGAGTGTCAGCTAAAGACTTACAAAAGTCACTGGCAAGTGCTAACATCCCTGTTATCGAATCTACAATACGTAAAACACTAAACAAGAATGGATTTCATGGGAGGATACCACAGAGGAAGCCACTGCTGTCCAAACAAAACATTGCTGCGCGATTACAGTTTGCACAAGAGCACCTGGATGTTCCACAGCAAGTACTGGCAAAATATTCTGTGGACAGATGAAACCAAATTTGAGTTATTTGGAAGAAACATACAACACTATGTGTGGCGAAAAAGAGGCAGAGCACACCAACATTAAAATCTCATCCCAAATGTGAAGTATGGTGGTGGGGGCATCATGGTTTGGGGCTGCTTTGCTGCGTCAGGTCCGGGATGGATTGTTATCATCGAAGGAAAAATGAATTCCCAAGTTTATCAAGACATTTTGCAGGAGAACTTAAGGCCATCTGTCTACCAGCTGAAGCTCAACAGAAGATGGGTGTTGCAACAGGACAATGACCCAAAGCATAGAAGTAAATCAACAACAGAATGGCTTAAACAGAAGAAACGACGCCTTCTGAAGTGGCCCAGTCAGAGTCCTGACCTCAACCCCATTGAGATGCTGTGGCATGACCTCAAGAAAGCGATTCACACCAGACATCCCAAGAATATTGCTGAACTAAAACAGTTCTGTAAAGAGGAATGGTCAAGAATTACTCCTGACCGTTGTGCACGTCTGATCTGCAACTACAGGAAACGTTTGGTTGAAGTTATTGCTGCCAAAGGATGTTCAACCAGTTATTAAATCCAAGGGTTCGGTTCACATACTTTTTCCACCTGCACTGTGAATGTTTACATGGTGTGTTCAATAAAAACATAAGCAGCAGTCTCCTTGGTAATTATCTTTTTGAGCCCCCCATAGCTATGGGAAACCCGCTTTTAAATTAAGAGGACTGCTGTCTCTTCTTTTCCCCCTTATAGGCCCCCCCCCTGTTGTGGATTGGAGAGGTATATATGTATATACAGGTATGGCACCTTGACACTGACATGCAGATATGTTTATTTATTCTCACAGATACTAGTGTACTCATCATCCGAGGAGTGCAGTGTCTGTGGGGTGCCTGCCCTGTCTTCTTCCACGGAAGCTCGGTCCAGTTAGCATGAGTATTCCTCTGGGCCAGGTGTATCACAGCTGTCCATGAGGTTAAGTTGGACAATATGGTATACCCTTGGATGGTTAAGCGGGGCTGATTAAGTAAAAACGCACTCTACAGTGTATTTGTGAATTATGGGGAGCATGATTTCAATCGGACCTTTGGGCCCAGTAACTATACACATTGAACCAGGCATATGATGTCTTTACACATAATTGATACAGTTTGTATTATGACCTTTTGGTCAATTTTGATGTATTATTGCTTTTAACAATTTGTTACGATTTTTCGTATAGTGTATGGCCAGCATAAGTCTACAATAAGACTGGAACCAGCTGAACCCATTTTTTTTTTTCACAAGAAACCAGAACTTCTAAAGAGCCATTATAAGCTGGCTGATAACACTTTTACTCTATCACCCAGATAAGTTATAGTGGCTCTTCTATTATCCATAAAGATGACACAAGAAGTGTAACTACCACCCCAATCCCTGGGACTTTCCCTACAACATCCTCTCATGTCTTAGGGAGAATTCACACTTGAAATCGCAGAGCAATTCGGTGCTCCGGCAGCTCTGCGTTGCTTGCCGCTAGGGGGCAGTGTGATACACCATCCAGCGCATCGCACTGCTCTTATTTCTTCTACAAGCTTTGTTTAACCGCTTCCTGACCGTACATTGTAGAAATACGGCTGCAGTGCAGTCGTCTAGTTCTGAGCCGACGTTCCTGAACGGCTTCCCAGAATCGCGCTCCCGCGCGTGCACAACATCGGAGGATGAAGAAAGTGTGCCCAAGGCGTATTGACGAGGAGCAGGCTACCACAGATAGAGCAGTGGCATCAACCAGCAGCTCAGTGCCATCCACCATTAGCGCAGTGGCATTCACTAGTAGCATAGTGGCATCCACAGGAATTGGAGTACCACTGCATGAAATGCCAAGCACTAGTGGGGTGTCATCTCAGCCCCAAAGGGTTAGCACCCATGCCAGCCTATCCTATGCCCTTCAAAACCCTCTGTGGCGTCCCCCTAATTCAGGCGCAGCAAACATCCCCCCTTTTACCGCCCAGCCAGGTGTCCAGGTGAACACAGAAAATTTTGCCCCTATTGATTTTTTTGATTTACTTTTTACCCAAGACCTTCTATCTACCATCGTGGCACAGTGCAACCTCTATGCACAACAGTTCATTTCAAGCAACCCAAGTTCAATTTACGCCCGTCCCTATGTGTGGAGAGAAGTAACAGTGGAGGAATTCAAAATATTTTTAGGACTCACAAAAAAAAAACGAATAATATTCCTACTGGTCAACCAAGCCTCTTCACCTCATGCCAATCTTCTCATCCGTTATGCCAAGATCAAGATACCTTATGATCATGCGGTTCCTGCATTACAATGACAACACCCAGTGCCCTCCCCAAAATGACCCAGCATTCGACAAATTATTTAAAATTCGGCCGCTTCTAAATTTTTTCTCTGAGAAATTCCCCCAGTTATTTACCCCCGACAAAAATATATCCGTGGATGAGTCACTTGTCCATTTCACAGGACGGCTGGGCTTCAAGCTGTTTATCCCCAGCAAAATGGCCCGATATGGGGTTAAACTCTATAAGTTGTGCGACAGAGCCACAGGTTACATCTACTCCTTCCGGGTGTACGAATGGAAGGACACCCAGCTGCATCCCCGTGAATGCCCAGAGTACATTGGAGACAGCGGAAAAATTGTTTGGGAGCTTGTATATCCACTCCTTGAAAAGGGTTACCATCTATATGTGGATAATTATTATACAAGCTTGCCCCTCTTCCGCAATCTTCACAGGAGGAAGACTCCAGCATGTGGTACAGTGAGAGCCAATAGGAAGGGCTTCCCGCAAAAGCTCATTAATCAAAAACTACGACGAGGGGAGACATCAAGTTTGCGGAACGATGAGCTATTGGCTATCAGGTGGAGGGACAGAAGAAATGTCTACATGCTCTCAACTATTCATAACAACACCTATGTGGAAATCCCCAGAAGAAGAAACGGCCCAATCAAGAAACCAACATGTGTTCACGACTACAATTTATTCATGGGAGGAGTCGACTACAATGATCAAATGATTGAACCCTACCTTCCCACAAGAAAAACCCACCATTGGTATAAAAAAGTCTCCATTTATTTTTTCAGTTTAGCCATGTATAATACTTATGTTATTTACCGCAAATCTACTAAGACCCCCATACCCTATCTTCAATACCAGGAAGAAATTATCACCACACTTGTGTATCCTGAAGGCCCACCAGAAAGCATTCACTCGGATTCAGTGAGCAGACCCTATGAGCGGCAAGAAGTCACGTGATGTGACGTAACGCGTAGGAGGAGCAAGCCAAATCAACCGGAAGTGACGTTACGGACCGGAATCAAGTTCTCCAAACGCTATGCAATATTAGACCACGCTTGTACCAAGTGGTAACACTGTAAGTGCATTGATTTATTTTATTAAATAAAGTAGTTTTTAAAGAAATACTGCACCATGATGGCACTTTATCTTTAAATGAGCCCTGAGGTCACGCTAAGAGGCTAGGACCCTTAAGAACCATATTACACCGAGGCACACCCAGAGAAGGATTTCGGGATAAAGACTAGGAAGCCGCAGGCAGCGAATCCAGGCTCACCAACACCCAATCGGGGGTCCAATACATATATTCAGGCGATCTTAATCTTTATATGAAGGTGAGAGTTTTGTACACCTAGAGGTGACTATAAAAAAGGGGATATTGCTGCGCTAAAATGTAAAGATAAAAACATACATGAATAAAAAGTCAACAGACCAAATGAAAGCAGCCAGCACCTGATCTAGAATCAGAAATACCAGATCTAAATAGCAATATAGAATGGGATTGGTGCAGCGCTAACACAATTGAATCCACAGTCCATACAAATGTTCAAATGGATCAAATACAAAAGTGCAGTAAACAAAAGTTCATCAGAGAGTGCTCTAATAAAGAAGGGAAACTGTCCACCACTTCAAACTTGGAAAAAGCCCCGAGTGCAGGAACCGCCACCAAGATAATAAATGGCCTCTTACCAAATTGCAATGACCCCCATTACAAGGATCAAAGACAGCCTGTGTGATCAAATCAGTGCCCAGATTGACATGTATCGATTCCCAGTGTTCCCTCAGCAGCTCCGACCGGAACAAGTGAACATAAGGAAAAGAGGGACAACTCCAATAGTGAAGTACGTTCACAGGTTTATTCAGTAAAAGCAGAGTGGCAACTCACGTTTGCATGAAGAAATCACAGCATGTCTCGGAGCTATACTCTCAGAACCTTTGTTTCCAACCAATAAAATGGCCACCGTGTCTCCTTGCTGGCCTCAGCACGACGAACCGCAGGCTCCTCCTCCGACCGGTTTCGTCAACACATGACTTCGTCAGGGGGTGTGGCCTATGGCAGAACGTCTTTCCTTATATGCTGGGTGAGACAGGGCGGAACTCGCTGCGTCCAATCCGGAGCCAGCAGGAAGAGGTCATCCCAAACCATCAACAGGAAGGAGACCAACGACCCTTTTAGGCATTGATAAATTTTCAGGCAGTTGTTGACTTTTTATTCATGTATGTTTTTATCTTTACATTTTAGCGCAGCAATATCCCCTTTTTTATATTCTTGCTAATTAGTACATGTGCTGCTGCTTTGTGAATTCTGAGTAAGGATCTGTCGAGCGAGATATCCACATTTGGTTTTTTCGCATCATTATACCAGTGTTGGTTGGCCTTTCTGTGCTTGTACTATCATGGATGTATTTGAGTACAGGAAGACCTATTCCATCAACCTGGAAGGCATTTTCTCGACCTCTAGTGAGCCTGCGGATGACATGAGTGGTCTCTTTTTGAGACTTAAGAACATCATGACAACCGAGCTCCACACGGGGTGGGATATTGCCTTCTTTGAGAAATATCTTGCTGAAAGTATGGTACCTAGAAGCCTGAGGTGGGAGGTGGCACCACAGAGTGACATCTTAGATTTAGATGAGTGGTACCAATACTTCAACAAGGCAGGGCTTGAATTACTACGTTATATGGTAACCAAGAAACGGCTTAAACTTAAGAAATTGGATGAGGAGATTAATGTTATTAAAGGCAAACTGGAGGAATTTAAATCTAAAGACCTCTACAAACAAAAATCTGACCTCTTAAAAAAGCATTTGGAAAAGGAGGACTTAGAACAGAAAAATAAAAAAAGGAAGAAATTCCTAAGGCTCCGTTCACATCTAGGCGTTTTGGGGCGTTTTTGGGGCGTTTTTCTGCTCTAGGATCAGCTCTCAAAACGCCCAACAAGACAAATCCTATTCATTTCAATGGCCCCTGTTCACATCTGAGCGTTTTGACGCTGTATACAAAACGCCCAACGCTCAAAAAAGTACATGAGCTTCTTTTTGGGCAGATTACAGGCGTTTTCCATTGATCTCTATTCAATCTAAAAACGCCTGCACAAAAATCGCGGTAAAAATCGCGGTAAAATCGCGGTAAAAAAACGCCGCCAAAATCGCGGTAAAATCGCGGTAAAAAACGTGCGAAAAACGCTACGCTCAGGTGTGAATGTAGCCTTAGGGATAGTGGTGATTATCAGAGTAAGCTAGTCTTTAAATGGCAAGCCAATAGGGACCCGGCTGATGTTGGCACAGGACAACCCTCTCAGCTTGTACCCCCCCCCCCAGTACCCCAATGGAAGTTGGTGAGAGTTCTGGCCAGTCTCATTATCCTCTTATTTCAACGGAGACATGGGCTCAGCCCAGAGGACGGGGACGAGGCCGTGGAGGTGGTAGGGGAAGGGCTAAAGGTAAGGGGAAAGCTGCCCCTCAACAAGGATATAGCCAACAACCCTCTGGAAATAGATTTTTACCAATCCGAGAGGATTATCAGGGAGCCGCTCAATATATCACCACACACCCGCAACAAGAGGAATACATACCTCCTTTTCAGCCACAGGGACCCTATTATCAGAATAGAGGGAACCAACGGCCACAGACTTCACAGGGATACCACCAGCCTCCATCTGCCTACTCTAACCCTCCTGGGGGGCAAGGCTCATGGAACCAGCTTAATACCCCTTTTCACGGGGGCACCCCAAAAAACAAAAGGCAAAAGGAGGGCAGAGAGGGACTAGAGGGGGGCGGAGGGTCCGCGACAAAAAGAAGTCGGCGTTGAGGGATCGGGGTTTGTTTAATTTGAGTTCAGCTTCTCTTTCGGTTGAAGAGAAGCATGTGTTAAATCATGGACTCAAGTTTGCTCCCCCCCCGACCTCTTAACAAATTCGACACTTTCATAGACCTTCAAAAGTTTGTGCGTAAAATGAGCATTAAAAGGCATATGATGGGGAACCCCATCACCCCTAGAGTGGAATATAATATGGGCATCAAGTCCACTTCATTTTCCAATGCCTCACTATTCAACCCCCCAGGTCCTTTGGCTCCCACTCTGACTGTGTTCCGAGATTTGGTTGCCAAGGACTTGGATAAGCTTAGCCTCAAAAAAGTCCATCAAACACATATGTTTGAACGGGGACTTCGCTCCTTAAAGGAGCGTAAGGACATAATTGTGAGGCCAGCAGATAAAGGGGGAGGAATAGTCATTCTGGATACTGTGGCCTATAATGTGGAAATGAATAGGTTATTGTCAGACCGGGACACGTATATTCCCCTGAGGGGTAACCCTACGACATCATACAAAAAAGAACTTGTCGACTTGGTGGAGGATGGCTTTCAGCGCAAACTCCTTACCAAGAAGGAGAAATCCTTTTTGGTACCATCCGCCCCAAGGGTGCCAATAATGTACTATCTACCCAAGGTGCATAAAGATGCGGTGAACCCACCCGGGAGGCCAATCATTAGTGGCATTGATTCGGTTACCTCCCGGGTGGGTAAATACATAGACTTCTTTCTCCAGCCCCTTGTGACCAAGACCCCCTCATTTTTGAGGGACTCTATGCAAGTCATTAATATACTTAAGGATATAGAGTGGAAGCACACCTACATCTTGGCCACTGCTGATGTTTCATCCCTTTACATGGTTATATCACACCAGCATGGAAGGGAGGCTGTTGAGTATTTCTTGGGTCAGAGCACTTTGTTAGGTCTTCAGAGTCAATTTATCTTATCCCTGTTGGATTATGCTATGGCCCATAATTTCTTCTGGTTCAATGGCACTTATTACAGACAAAATAAGGGGGTGGCCATGGGCGCGAAGTTTGCGCCAAGTATGGCCAATCTGTTCATGGCCAAATGGGAGGAGGATGTCATCGGTGACGTTCCAAGACCAGAGATAGTTCTCTGGCGGAGGTACATCGATGACATCCTCCTCCTATGGGATGGTGACTCTGAGTCCCTTGAATCATTCATCTCTGCACTGAATGACAATGACAGAGGAATTAGATTGGTGCACGAATGCAGTAGATCTGAAATTCATTTTCTAGATCTTAAAATTAAAGTGGTTGGTAGTTCCCTTGAAACCTCTACTTTCTTCAAGGAGACTGACAGGAACGGATTTATTGACACATCTAGTTGCCACCATGTGTCGTGGCTTAGATCCGTTCCTGTCAGTCAGTTCCTCAGACTCAAGAGGAACTGTTCCAATAGAGCGGACTTCCTGCGGGAGGCTAGCTCCTTGAAGTCCAAGTTTTTGGAGAAGGGGTATAAAGAACAGGATCTTGAAACAGCCCTTATGCAGGCAGATTCCCGTAATAGGGCTGACCTGTTGGTACCACGAGAACGTGAGAGTAATGATGATTTTCAGTTTGCCTTTTTTTCATCATACTCCATTCAGCATTTCTCTGTTAAAAAATTGATCAGGAAGCATTGGCACATCCTAAAGAACGACAGCCTCCTGGGCCCTGTACTACCTGAAGCTCCTAAAGTCATTTTTAGGGGTGTGCCTCCGCTGAGGCTTCAAGTGGCCCCCAACATTGTGGATCCACCTAAGACCATCTCTTTTTTTCAGGAGAGGGGTGGTTTTTATCCATGTAGAGGTTGTGCCATCTGCAAGGTTAATGCTTGTAGGTCTAGGAGGGTTGAGACGTTCTTTTCCAATGCCACACAACGTAATGTTAAAATCAAGCCGTTCATCACATGTTCCACATGGCACGTTGTTTACCTACTACGTTGCCCTTGTGGCCGTGAATATGTGGGTAGGACGATACGAAAGTTACACGTGCGGTTGCAGGAACATGTGGCGAATATACTGAAGGCATTCCCAAAACATAGTGTCTCTAGACACTATGATGAATGTCATGGGAATGACCCCAAAGGCACTGTCTTTTTAGGCATTGATAAATTTTCAGGCAGTTGGAGGGGTAGTAACCGTACCAGAGGTGTCTCACAACTAGAGACCAGCTGGATTTATCGGTTGAAGACCTACGCCCCTCACGGGTTAAATATTGATTGGGATATTAATTCCTTTATCAATAATGCCTGATGAAGGGGTTTTCAGTATGTTCTGCACTGTTGGTTATCATAATTTTATTTGGTTTTTATTTGTGGGATAGTTTTAAATGTTTTTATTCTATATTTTTTGTGATGCTATTAAACTGTCATATTGTGTATCATATTTAGTTCACATTTTTAGTTACATTTATAATTTTCCCTTCATGTCAATGTAAGTTATGTAATGGAGCACTCTCGGGAATTTTTGTTTCTGGCCGCTAGATGGCGGTGTTTCCCTGCAAAGTCTAGCACGGCTAGAGTAGAGCACTGTTCCCCTGGTTACCTATAGGTTTCCCCCGTTTTGAAGCTCTTTTAAATAAGGTTTCTTTCTTAAGATCAAATATGCACTAGAAGTCCTTTGAAATATAAGGCACATATATCTCTTGTGCAATCATGTTAATATTTGATCGGTTTATCGCTGTTTGCGGTCTCCAATTCCGGGTTTAGCTCCGGATGTTGACATTCAAAGGTCACACATCCTGTTCCGGGTCGTTGGTCTCCTTCCTGTTGATGGTTTGGGATGACCTCTTCCTGCTGGCTCCGGATTGGACGCAGCGAGTTCCGCTCTGTCTCACCCAGCATATAAGGAAAGACGTTCTGCCATAGGCCACACCCCCTGACAAAGTCACGTGTTGACGAAACCGGTCGGAGGAGGAGCCTGCGGTTCGTCGTGCTGAGGCCAGCAAGGAGACACGGCGGCCATTTTATTGGTTGGAAACAAAGGTTCTGAGAGTATAGCTCCGAGACATGCTGTGATTTCTTCATGCAAACGTGAGTTGCCACTCTGCTTTTACTGAATAAACCTGTGAACGTACTTCACTATTGGAGTTGTCCCTCTTTTCCTTATGTTCACTTGTTCCGGTCGGAGCTGCTGAGGGAACACTGGGAATCGATACATGTCAATCTGGGCACTGATTTGATCACACAGGCTGTCTTTGATCCTTGTAATGGGGGTCATTGCAATTTGGTAAGAGGCCATTTATTATCTTGGTGGCGGTTCCTGCACTCGGGGCTTTTTCCAAGTTTGAAGTGGTGGACAGTTTCCCTTCTTTATTAGAGCACTCTCTGATGAACTTTTGTTTACTGCACTTTTGTATTTGATCCATTTGAACATTTGTATGGACTGTGGATTCAATTGTGTTAGCGCTGCACCAATCCCATTCTACCTAGAGGTGACACCTGGTGGAGGATCGAGGCACCGCACTTTTTTCTGCACAGAAGCACTTTTTTGAATATAAGTTGAAGACACACCTTTACAAGTTTTATAATTATTTAAAGTGGAAAGAAAGCACGAGCACTTATTTGAAGACTGTTTTAGTTTATTGACTTTATTGAGTTACTGAATTTTTTTGAAAACACCCAGTTTGATTTAAAGGAATTTGTACAATGATCGGATTGAAGCACATATTTATTGAGAATTATTGATTTCAACACTTTGATGTTTAATTGGACAGCATATTAAGTTTTTTCTTTATCATTGTGTAAATCACAAGAACAAGGATTCAGAGAATATAACACTATATTTATTCCTCACTATATTTATTCATCGCATATTATTTTATCACAGCTATAATTATTTATTTATTTAATTAATTATTGTATCTTACACTTCTGAAAGCACCCCCCCCATATACAGATCTGACTAAACTGGGCTCTGGTACCAGTCTAGTGGTGCAGCAGTCGGAAGGGATCAAAAACACTATCCGTGAAAGCGCAGGAACCACCCACATACACACAATAATTATTATACAGGGCCTTCAGGATACACAAGTGTGGTGATAATTTCTTCCTGGTATTGAAGATAGGGTATGGGGGTCTCAGTAGATTTGTGGTAAATAACATAAGTATTATATACATATTATACATTTTCCTGAACGAGTACCCACGCAGTGAAACAGGCCGAACATCTCAGAAGAGATGCAGAGTCTGCTCCAGAAGAGGATTTAGAAGGGACACCACATTATTTTGTCCCGAGTGTCCTTCCCAACCAGGCCTCTGTATAGGTCAGTGTTTCCGCCGTTACCATACTTCTCTAAATTATTAGTGAAGTATGGTAAATGTAATTTTCAAATCTTGTCATTTACCTCCACACCCCTTATGCCACTGCACTAAATTGTATATGCCTCTGCCTTCTCTGGAATTGACCCTGGCTTGTTATTTGACCACGCTTCTGCCTAACGCTTAACTGTACATCTCTGCCTGCTCTGGAACTGACCCTGGCTTGTTATTTGACCACGCTTCTATGACTATGGACAATATTTGCCTGCTGCCTGGACAATTCCGTTTGCTGTGGCGGACCACGTCCCTGCCTGTTGCCTGGATCAATGTTCTCCTGTGGACAACTGCACTACTAAAACCACAGGTAATATTTTCTTTACCCTTTTGCTCAGCAGAATGTATTTTTGGGGTGTAAATATTGATATGTACATGCTAGGTGTTAGACATATAAAGGGCCTTCAACAATGTGAGGTGCTACTTTGATGTTGGGCCTCTGTATGTAGCCAGGTTGTGTAAAAGTCTCACACATGTGGTATTGCCGTACTCAGGAGGAGCAGCAGATTGCATTTTGGGGTGCAATTTGTGGTATGCACATGCTGCGTCTTAGAAATATCTTATAAACCGACAACTTTGTGTAAAAATATTGCGTTTTCCTTTTCTTTCCACAAACTTGCGGAAAAAAATGACATGTTCAAAAGACTCATTACGCCTCATAAAATATACGTTGGAGTTAGTGTTGAGCGAACATGGACTGTATTATTCGGGTTCGTACCGAATAATTGGATTTTTGTTACCCGAACACGGACCCGAAAACTTTACTGTATGTTCGGGTTTAAAATCCGTGTTCGGTAATTTTATTTCCTGTTTTGTATGTAATGGCGCGCTTTTAATGGCGGGCTTTCAACAGCCAATCAACAAGCGTTTAACTGGTGTGCCTTAAGCCATCCCAGCCATGCCTACTAATGTATTAGTAACTGTGATTGGCCATCTGAAGCATGTGACCATGTCTTTATAAGTTCGAGAGACCCAGCGCGCTGCGTCATTCTGCTGTAGTTTAGGGAGAGAGCACACATCATACGTGCTGGCTGCTGATTAGGGACAGGCAGTGAAAAATTGTGTCCGAAAAGAATGCAGGGACAGGTCGGAGTGTAGGCAGGGAAAGTTATTTGAGCATTTTAGGGACAGGCTGGAGAGATTAGGCAGGGACAGTCTACATCGATTTTGCTGTGTGGGGGGTGGTGCAGTGAACAATCTTTTTGAGCATTTTAGGGACAGGCTGGAGAGATTAGGCAGGGACAGTCTACATCGATTTTGCTGTGTGGGGGGTGGTGCAGTGAACAATCTTTTTGCCCTCACTTGAGCCCACTGAGGAGGAGGAGGAAGAAAAAAATCTATTTTTATCAGTCTGTTGTGTGCAGCGTTCAGCTATATTTCACTAAAGATTGCTGTTCTAAATCTGCTATTAAAAAATTAATTTAAAAGGGGAATTTTTTTTTTTTCCCCTTCATAGCCTGCTTGCTGCTGAGCTGACTGTGACATAAGACACTGCTGTGTTCACATGTGCTATTGAGTGATAATCCATTTTATACACTTTTTTCTATTCCACTATTCAATATACACCCTTTTGGGTTAAAAAAAAAAATAAATGGTGGCATAGTCTGTACTAATCTGCTATTTAAAAATTGCAAACTTAAAGGGGAATTTTTTTTTTCCCTTCATAGCCTGCTGCAGAGCTGACCGTGACATAAAACATAAGACACTGCAGTGTTCACATGTGCTATTGAAAAATCACCAATTTTATATCATATTTTCTATTCCGCTATTCAATCTACACCCTTTGGGGTAAAAAGAATTAAATTGCGGCATAGTCTGTATCGGTACGTGTGAGATACACCTTTCAAATTTTTTGGGCGCATCTTACACCGCCGAGGATTGCAGGGTGTTTCAGTTTGCCTCCTGTTCCGAACTCCTCCTACTCCTCATCCTGCCTTTAGGGTACAAAAAATTGTAATCGGGGCCTAGTCTGGGTTTGTACGTGTGAGATAAACCTTTTTATATCATATTTTCTATTCCGCTATTCAATCTACACTGTTGGGGTAAAAATAATTAAATTGCGGCATAGTCTGTATCGGTAGGCGTGATATACACCTTTCCAATTTTTTGGGCGCATCTTACACCGCCGAGGATTGCAGGGTAACTTCAGTTTGCCTCCTGTTCCGAACTCCTCCTACTCCTCATCCTGCCTTTAGGGTACAAAAAATTGTAATCTGGGCCTAGTGTGTGTTTGTACGTGTGAGATACACCGTTTTATAAAATTTTTCCTATTCCGCTATTCAATATACACCCTTTTGGAGTGTAAAAAATTGAATTACGGCATAGTCTGTATCGGTACGTGTGAGATACACCTTTTTAAATTTGTTTGGCGCATCTCCTTCCACCGCCAAGGATTGCAGGGCGCTTCAGTTTGCCTCCTGTTCCGAACTCCTCTTCCTCATCCTCATCCAGCCTTTAGGGTACAAAAAATTGTAATCGGGCCTAGTCTGTGTTTGTACGTGTGAGATACACCGTTTTATAAAAAAATTTCTATTCCGCTATTCAATATACACCCTTTTAGAGTGTAAAAAATTAAATTACAGCATAGTCTGTATCGGTACGTGTGAGATACACCTTTTAAATTTGTTTGGCTCATCTCCTTCCACCGCCAAGGATTGCAGGGCGCTTCAGTTTGCCTCCTGTTCCGAACTCCTCCTACTCCTCTTCCTCATCCTCCCTTTAGGGTACAAAAAATTGTAATCGGGGCCTAGTCTGTGTTTGTAGGTGTGAGATACACCGTTTTATATCCTTTTTTCTATTCCGCTATTCAATATACACCCTTTCGGGGTGAAAAAAATTAAATTGCGGCATACTTTGCATATTTGACTGTGAGATACACCTGTTGTATTTGTATACTGTTTTTCTATTCCGCTATTTAATAAACACCCTTTTGGGGTAAAAAAATTAAATTGCGGCATAGTTTGCATATTTGACTGTGAGATACACCCGTGCGATACTGTTGTTGTTTTGTTCCGCTATTCAATAAACACCTTTCCAGGGCAAGATCATAAATTACAGAAATATGAGGAGACCTTCAAATAGGGGCCATGGCCTGGGTCGTGGTGCTGTTGGTAGAGCTCCTGTTGCAAGGAGAGGACGTAGTCGATCTGTGCCAGCTACACGCACAAGTGAAACACCTTCCTCAAGTATGAGTAGGCGACAGAACCTGCAGCAGTATTTGGTAGAGCATCATGCGCCTCTACAAGTGTTGAGGCCAGAACAAGTAGAGGCGATAGTAGATTGGTTTGCTGCTGACAGTGCCTCCAGTTCCTTCACATTGTCTCCCACCCAGTCTACTGCAGAAAGGTCAGAGTTGGCACCTGCAGCCGATGTCCAACCATCTTTCACCTCACCCCCTTGCAAATCAGGCAAACAGTCTGAGCCCCAAGTCATGCAGCAGTCTCTTCTTCTTTTTGATGACTCTGTCAGCAGGGTTTCCCAGGGCCATCCACCTAGCCCTGCCCCAGAAGTGGAAGAGATTCAGTGCAGCGATGCCCAACCACTTATTTCTCAAGATGAGTACATGGAAGGACCATCGCAGCACGTCTCCGTTGATGACGAAACGCAGGTGCCAACTGCTGCGGCACTCAGAATTGTGGAGACCGACAAGGAGGGCAGGGGTGAAGACTGGGTGGAAGATGATGTGGAGAACGATGAGGTCCTCGACCCCACATGGAATGAAGGTCATGCAGGTGACCTGAGTAGTTTGGAGGAAGAGGCGGTGGTCGCACAGAGCTACCAGCACAGCAGAAGAGGGAGCAGGGTGCAGAAGCGGAGCGGCCTTGCCCTAGACACTACGCGTGCTACTGCCCAACGCAGCAAGGGACGAGCGCACCAAAGCCAGCTCAAAGGAGTTCTCTAGCGTGGAAGTTCTTCAGAAAATGTGCTGATGACAGGACACGAGTGGTTTGCACCCTGTGCAATCAGAGTCTGAAGCGAGGTATAAACCTTCTCAACCTGAGCACAACCTGCATGATCAGGCATCTAAGTGCAAAGCACGAGCTGCAGTGGAGTAGACACCTTCAAAACCAAGAAAGGTCTCTGGCTCCTCCTGCTTCCTCTTCTGCTGCAGTCTCGGCCTCTTCATCCACCTCTGTAGTGATACCGGCACCTGCCACCCCGCAAACAGACGATCTGTCAGCAACACCACCACCTGGGTCACCAACCATCTCCACAATGTCCCGTGGAAGCGTTCAGCTTTCCATCTCCCAAACACTTCAGAGGAAGAGGAAGTACCCCCCTACCCACCCGCGATCCCTGGCCCTGAATGCCAGCATTTCAAAATTCTTGGCATTTGAAATGCTGTCATTCCGTCTGGCGGAGACGCACAGTTTTAAAAGCCTTATGTCGGTGGCTGTCCCACAGTACGTCGTGCCCAGCCGCCACTACTTTTCCAGGCAAGCCATCCCTTCCCTGCACAACCAAGTGGGGGAAAAAACCAGGTGTGCACTGCGCAACGCCATCTGTGCCAAGGTCCACCTAACTACTGATAAGTGGACCAGTAAGCGCGGTCAGGGGCGTTATATCTCCCTAACGGCACACTGGGTAAATGCAGTGGCGGATGGGCCTGAGGCGGATAGCAATTTGGCGCATGTCCTTCCACCACCGAGAATTGCAGGGCGCTTCAGTTTGCCTCCTGTTCCTAACTCCTCCTACTCCGCTTCCTCATCCTCTACCGCCTCCTCATCCGGTCAGCGTAACACCTTCACAACCAACTTCAGCACAGCCACGGGTAAACGACAGCAGGCAGTTTTAAAACTTGCCTGTTTGGGGGAAAAAACCACACACCGCGCAGGAGTTGTGGAGGAGCATGGAACAGCAGACAAATGAGTGGTTGCTGCCAGCGAGCCTCAAGCCCGGCCTGGTGGTGTGCGATAACAGGCGAAATCTCATAGCAGCTCTGGGCCTAGCCGGTTTGACGCACATCCCTTGCCTGGCGCATGTGCTGAATTTGGTGGTGCAGAGGTTCCTTAAAAATTACCCCGATATGTCAGAGCTGCTGCAGAAAGTGCGGGCCGTCTGTGCGCACTTTCGGCGTTCTCACCCTGCTGCTGCTCGCCTGTCAGCGCTGCAGCGTAACTTCGGCCTTCCCGCTCACCGCCTCATATGTGACGTGCCCACAAGGTGGAACTCCACCTTGCACATGCTGGAAAGACTGTGCAAGCAGCAGCAGGCCATAGTGGAGTTTCAGCTGCAGCACGCACGCCTGAGTCGCTCTGCGGAACAGCACCACTTCACCACCAATAACTGGGCCTCCATGCGAGACCTGTGTGCCTTGTTGCGCTGTTTTGAGTACTCCACCAACATGGCCAGTGCCGATGACGCTGTTGTCAGCTTAACTATCCCACTTCTATGACTCCTTCAAAAAACGATTCAGGCGATGATGGAAGAGGATGTGGCACAGGATGAGGAGGAGGAGGAGGAGGATGAAGAGGTAACATTTCCAAGGCTTTCAGGGCAGTCATTCGCAAGTGGCTCCGAGGGGGGGTTCCTGCACACACAAGCGCCAGGTACACAATTGTCCAGCAGGGGCACAGTTCTGGAGGATGAGGAGGAGGAGCTGGAGGAGGAGATGGAACCATGTTCACAGCAGGGTGGCACCCAGGCCAGCTCATGGCCATCACTGGTGCGTGGCTGGGGGGATACAGAGGACACAGACGATACACCTCCCACAGAGGACAGCCTTTCGTTGCCTCTGGACAGCCCGGCACACATGAGCGATTACATGCTGCAGTGTCTCCACAACGACCGCCGAGTTGCCCACATTCTAACTTGTGCTGATTACTGGGTGGCCACGCTGCTGGATCCCCGTTACAAAGACAATGTACCGTCCTTAATTCACTCACTGGAGCGCGATCGCAAGTTGCGCGAGTACAAGCGCACACTGGTAGACGCGATGCTGCTGGCATTCCCACCTGACAGCGGGGCCACAGTGGAAGCACAAGGCCAAGGCAGAGGAGGAGGAGGAAGAGGTCGCCAACACAACCAGGGCACCCCCAGCACCACAGAAGGCAGGGTTAGCATGGCCGAAATGTGGAAAAGCTTTGTCAGCACGCCACAACAAACAGCAGCACCAGCAGCTCAGATGGAACGTCTTAGCAGGAGGCAGCATTTCACCAACATGGTGGAGCAGTATGTGTGCACACGCCTAGACATACTGAATGACGGGTCTGCCCCCTTCAACTTCTGGGTCTCCAAATTGGGCACATGGCCTGAGCTTGCCCTTTACGCCTTGGAGGTGCTGGCGTGCCCTGCAGCCAGTGTATTATCTGAACGTGTATTTAGCACGGCTGGGGGCGTTATCACAGACAAGCGCAGCCGCCTGTCCAGAGACAATGTGGACAAGCTCACGTTCATTAAAATGAACCAGGCATGGATCCCACAGGACTTTTCCATACCTTGTGCAGAATAGAGATGGATACCGACCTTACCCAGCCATTGTTATATTTTTGATCTTTCTCACTCTTTTGGGGTGTACCCTCATTTAAAATGACTGAAAAAAAGCAGTGTTGGCTACCTCGTCCCCCTCCACCACCACCTCAACCTCCCTCCTACTCCATATGGGCCTCGTCCTTCACAGATGAAGAAAATTGTTTTATTTTTCTGTTTTTTTTTTTTTTGTTGTTTTAAGTTATTTCCCTATCCACATTTGTTTGCAGAGCACTTGCCATGCTCTTAACTACATTTTGCTGCCATTTGCAGCACTCTAGCCCTTTGCATTGGTGTTTTAGAGCCATTTTAGTGCCTGAAAGTTCGGGTCCCCATTGACTTCAATATGGTTCGGTGTCCTGGTAAAGTTCGGAAGAAGTCCGGGACACGGACCCGGACTTTTTTTTCAAGTTCGGCCGAACCCGCCGAACAAGGACATCCAGGTGTCCGTTCAAATCTAGTTGGAGTGTTTGCTTTCCAAAATGGGTTCATTTTGTGGGCATTTACATTGTCCCGGTGCTCCAGGGTCTTCAAAAGTGTGATAGTATTTTGAGGTGAAATGTGTGGTATGCACATGCTGTGTCTTAGAAATACAGTATCTTATAAATCGACCACTATGTGTAAAAAAAAAAATGTGTTTTCATTTTCATCCCCCATTTTCCAAAAACATATTGACAAAAATTTCATGTTCCAAAGACTCATTATGCCTAATGCCCCATACACACGTGCAGATTATCTGCAGACTTTTGTCTGCAGACTTACCTTTTCTATGTAGTGCAAGGGCCTGCCGGATTGCATACAAATTGAAAGTGTTTAGGTTTGACCTCATATTATATGGTTTTGGTAAGTCTGCAGACAAAAGTCTGCAGATAATCTGCACGTGTGTATGGGGCATTAGAGATTATACATTGTGTGTTTGTTTTCCAAAATGGGGTCATTTTGTGGGTGTTTCCATTGTCCTGGTGCTCCAGGGCCTTCAAAAGTGTGATAGGTTGTCAGGAAATTATATGTGTAAATTATGCTCCTAGAACGCCTGGAGGTGCTCCTTGCATGAAGGGCCTCTGTATGTGGTTAGGCTGTGTAAAAGCCTCACACATGTGGTATCACCATACTCAGGAAGAGTAGCAGAATGTATTTTGGGATGTAATTTGTGGTATGCACATGCCGGGTGAGAGAAATAACCCTTTAATATGATACATTTGTGAAAAAAATGTTTATTTTGCAAAGAATTATGGGAAAAAATTACAACTTCAAAAAACTCACCATGCCTCTTACTAAATACCTTGGAATGTCTACTTTCCAAAAAGGGGTCATTTGGGGGGTTTTTGTACTTTCCTGGCGTGTTAGGCTCCATGTACACGGGACGCTGGAAATGGCTGTTTAGGAGCAGTTGGGCGTTTTTTTTTAGAAGCCCCTGAACCCATCTTCATTTTATCTTATCTGTCCATGTACACCAGGTCGTTTGCGGTCGTTTGCGGGCAGTTGCGTTCAGGGACTTTTTTTAGAACGCAATTATTTGCGTTCAAACGTGTGTTTCCCGGCGTTTCAAACGCAAAAACGCGACCGAACGCGTCTGAATGCGACCGAACGCGATGACCCGCGTTTGGCATTCGCGTTTTTCCATTTTAAAGGGGAATCATTTTTTTGGCCTCTAGGAAAGGTTCTAAACGCAAACGCCCGCTAAACGCGGGTACAAACGCGACCGAACGGACGTTTCAAATGTCCTAAAAATTCCAGCATTCAAAGGGACTTTTAACAACGTCCCGTGTACATGGACCCTTATGCCCCGTACACACGTGCAGATTGTCGGCCGAAAAGATTCGGCCGACGACCGATCGGCCGATTGTAGGCTTGTTAGTATGATGCTTCCGACAGCTGACAGCGCACTTTCGGCCGAACAGAATCTGTCGTGCAAGCATTCAAATTTTTGTATGCCGACACCAGAATGGCCGATTGTTCGCCAGTCAGTACAGATTTCGGCCGACAGACAGCAGATTTGCAAGACTGGGCATGCTCAGAAAAGAAAAAACACAGGGAAAGTTAACCATCACATGACATCACTTCTGCAGTCGGCTGTTGTTGGCCGACAAAATTCGTGTGCAGTCTTTTGCAGTTTTCAACAGACACGACAGCCCTCGGACAAAAGACGGCCGATCGTTCGGCCGACGATCGGTACGTGTGTACGAGGCATTAGTGTCTCAAGAAATGAGATAGGCCGTCAGTACATGAGGTGTGATTAGGTGTGATCAATTTTCATTGATTTACACCAAAGCTTGTAGACTCTATAAACTTTATAAAAATCAAAAACTATACACTTATTTTGTTTTTTTTTAACCAAAGATATCTAGCAGTATAAATTTTGGCCAAATTTATGAAGAAAAATTACTAATTTGCAAAAATTTTTCAACAAAAACGAAGAAAAATGCATTTTTTTTTCAAAATTATCAGATGTTTACATTTATAGCACAAAAAATAAAAAACCCAGTGATGATTAAATACCACCAAAAGAAAGCTTTATTTGTGTGAACAAAAGGACACAAATTTCATATATGTACAGTGTTGCATGATTGAGTAATTGTCACTCAAAATGTGAGAGCACTGAAAGCTAAAAATTGGCCTGGTTAGGAAGGGGGTTTAAGTGCCCAGTGGGCAAGTGGTTATAGTGTACAAAACTTCATTCACAGCAATGACAGGCAGCGTGTTGTGCTACCAGACATCGCCCTGCAACAAAATGCGGCATGTCTGCATTTTATCCCAGCACAGCGCTAGGCTGCATTGCAGTGTGAATGGGACATATAGAAAACAATTGTTCCCTGTGTCTCCCTGCAGTGACAGGCGTTTGACTATGGGATAAAATGTCACCACATAGAGTGTGAAGAGACCAACTGTTTGTTTTGATGATGTATCAGTCCTGAGCCTTTTAGGCGCTCAATCTGTGTTTGCTGTGTTTCTGCGTGCATTTTCAATGCGTTTACATGTCTACACTCTGCTTTTTTCTTTTTTTTTGAATATTTTTTTTTTTTTTTAAGTGGCGTTTGCACACTTATCTTCACTCACGCATGTTTGCAGTTATTTTCTGCACATTGATGCACATTTGTGCTGTGTTATGCTGAAAAACTCAGCACGCTGCACTTTTTCTTAATGCACATGAAAGCAGCGCTATGGTGTCATCTCAGCACATTGGAATACATTCATTTTTCTTCTATATGCCTTTGTTTATTCCCACCTGACTGAATCTGCTGTAAATAAGCCCATAAACATTGTATGAATGACTGAAATGAATGAATAAAAATGTAATAAAATGAATGAATTGCAGTGAGCCTCATATCCAGCACTGCAGCCCTTCCATGTGCTGTCACTGTAGTGTGTGTGCCTCCTTCACACTACATGCAGTCAGCTGCAGATTATTTATAAAGGAGAAATGAATGAATTCCAATGAGAAATGAAAGCTGTATCCCCTCCATGACACAACGCAGGAATAATCCTCACATCACCCACAGGAGATGGAATATATAATATATTCTTATCACACCTCCCCCTCCTATATATCCCTATACCAATCCTCAATCCGCTCTATATCTCCTCCATCCTCCATAATAGAACGCTATCAGAAACATCATCTCTCCTCCATCGTCCTCCTCTATCCTACAGCGCCCAGATTTCTCATCCAATATAAAGAATAATCCTAGATTTCTCCCTCTCTAACCACCATCATCCCTCCCATCCATTCCCCACCACGTCTCAACAAATACTACTTCCGCTCCCAGCATCCCCTGCCTTTCCTCTCATACCTCCTCCAGCACTAGAAAACGGATCTGTCCTGAAATTGGGCTCCGGGGCCCGCGGCCATTTTGTGGTAGACATAAATGCATTGATTGTAAAGGGAGAATTCTCAAACGCTAGAGCACGAATGTTCTTTATTTGATAAGTCTCCGGTTTGTTGAGAACAAAAAAAAAAAAAAACCCCTCAGGATAGGTATATATATATATATATATATATATATATATATATTTAATACAAACTGCTGTGAAATAAAGTCATAAAGATAAAAAAAAGAAATAAACAATAAATGGTGTTCGGTTCTCCACAGCCTCATATGTGTACAATACAGAGAATTTCAGATATAAAACATATGACATTGTGGTTATAATAAAGTGTGTATGAGGTACAGACGCTGTGATGTCACTACCAATAATAAGTGTACCCCGGATATCGCCACATTAGGGTTCATTCACACCGTTTCTGTTTACCTCCATTATTCTGTATGGAATCATTACCAGGAGAAAACGGCGTTCTATGTGCCGCAGTCACACCACAATATGGCGTCATTTAGCCACCATTCACATTGATTGTGGCTTTGAAATTGTGTGACTTCATCTGAAATCGCACAATTTCAAAGCCGCAATCTCAGGGCGACATTGACTGCGACTTTGAAGATATCAGTGCAGCCGCATGCACAGATGTCTATTCAAGTCGCACCCAAAATCTGCAAAAGTAGTGGGGGGAGGGAGGGCAGTAGAAAACAGGCAGCAATGTTCAGCAAATACAATATAAACAATAGAAAAGGCGTCAGGGAGGGGGCTACAGGGCCCTCTAAAAGACTGCTAGCCGCTGCTATACCACCCTCTGAAGAACATTCCACCATTGATCACTTTTCAGAGGGCAGTAAGCATTACAGGCAGTGTGAAAGAGCCCCAAGGCCTTGTTTACATGGGGCAGTAGGGACACTTCTCCTAATTTCACAGCCGTGTAAGTGCGGGTGTATGGCCCTATACACAGATAGTAAGCATTCAGGGGCGCACTCCATCCCCCACACGGCTGTCACACTGGGAGCAGTGGCTGTGTCTGTTGTTGTCTTTGTGTTCCAATGAACATCAATGGGAGTGCCTGCATGGAACGCCTGTGAATCCCCATCCATGCAGGTGAACACGGCCCTCGCCCAGCGTACACTTAGTACTCCCCGTGTGATGGAGGCCATACTCCTCGCTCACACTGAGGGGGGGTTTGAAATCCTCCAAGTCCAGCTGAACTCGCACAATTTCACGCCTACATGTCAGTGCGAGTTTGGGGGCGATTTGACAGACACCTGTGTGAATACATGCACAAATGTCCATTGAAATCACCCCAAAGTCACCTAAAGTAGTGCAGAAACGACTTTTAGGAATCAGTGCAACGCCACAAAGTCAGCGTCACATCAATTCAGACGGTGCCATTGCGGGCAATAGGTTCCGTTTTGGTATGCAATTTCACATGTCAAATCAGCCCAATGTAAACGGGGACTGAGCCGAGGTTCACGCTGAGGTGGGTTTGATATCGGGTAAGTTCATCTGAACTCGAACGATTTCAAACCTCCATTTTCAGTGTGATTTCAGGGGGCGATTTCACTGACGTCTATTGAAATCTCCCCTCCCCCCAATGTCAGCAAAATCAGTACAGAAACTACTTTAGGGAATCCGTGCAGCACCACAAAGTCGGCATCATACCGATTCGGACGGAGCCATTGCCGGCTATTGGCTCCAATTTGACATGACAAATCAGAGCAATGTGAATGTGAGCTGAAACTCCCATCCCCCGAGAATCATCAGGTGTTACCTGTTATATATCAGAGAGACAATCATAGCAAATTACTATTTATTAACCCCTTCCCCTCAACACCAATGCTTTCATTTACTGCTGACTTTTATTGAAGAAATAATACACTCTAATGTTTTCTTTTATTAAAATTTCTATATTGTATATACAGTATATGGAGTCAGTATAATATGCAGCTGCTTTTTCTGTGAAAAAAATACATTAAAGTTCATTTTTGGATTTATTCCTCCTGCAGTATACTAAAAGTGTTTAACTACGCGGGTTCAATTTTCTTTTATGTACCCCTGAGTCCCAGAGTGGGTTTTTTCTTGGTTTTCATTTCCACACGGTCTCCTTTTTTTTAGGACAGATAAAGCTTTCGTTAGGAAGAAAATTGTGTATGTATATATAATATATAACAAAGTATAATTTAAAGTATTTGGTTTAGCAAATAAAACCTACAAGGGATTGGTGAAACACTGGCTATGCGGGCTGTACAATGTGCCACCTTTTTATATGAATAAATATACAGTACAGAGAACCCCCCCAGTTGCGCACTCATGAAATCTGCACTCTGTGTATTAAAGACCCCGGACCCTCACACCCTTACACACTTTCACTTGTGGCACAATAATTAAATAATATTTTTGGGATAAAAGGACAGTGCAATATGTTCCCATGGTAATAGTGAGTGGGCTCAGTTCATAAGCCCCTCCCACTATTATCACAATTATGCCACACGCAACTCACGCTGTCTGATTATCCTTTGGTTACCCGTGGCTAAACTTCCCCAGGAAATAAAATTATCTAAGGCTCTATGAATGATATTTTTTCTATGTTAATAAATCTATTTCTAGTAATAATAAAAAAAAAAACACTATTTTGTTTTTTTTTTGTTCTCAAAAGCTGCATAAAAGTACGTAGTTTATCAAATCAGGCCTACAAGATGCTCAGACTTCTTTAGGCAGTATGTCAATAATATTTTTTTTAACCGCTTCAATACTGGGCACTTTTACCCCCTTCCTTCCCTGGCCAACTTTCAGTGCTGTCACACTTTCAATGACAATTGCACGGTCATGCAACCCTGTACCCAACTAGATTGTTATCATTTTTTCAGTGGTATTTAAAGCGGAGTTCCGGGCACAAAATCAACCTAATCGATTTTGTGGCCATCCGCTTGCTCTTCTTCACCTGAAAAGGAATTGGATAGTTAGGATTATTTTTTTTTTTACTTACCTTGTAATTGTAGAAAGATATTCTCACCTATTTTCCACTTCCTCCCTCTGTGGCCGCGTCCCGTGCCGTCACTTCCGGTTTGCAATGATTCCTGGGAGCTGAACGTCATCGCTCCCAGGAATCAATGCGACGGCACCGGCCCCGCTCGTCACTTCCGGTGCGATGCCGCATTCCCTGCTAAACAGCTGCTGGGCATGCCCAGTAGCTGTGTAGGAATGCGTCGCCGCACCGGAAGTGACGAGAGGGGCCGGTGCAGGCGCATTCTGGGAGAAGAAGACACGGAAGAGGACGCAGAAGAGGATCACGCTGGCTTCAGCTGCCCACAACAGAGATGGCAACGCTGTAGAAGCCATTGTGGAATGTACTAGCCCTGACTGTCCTGTGGGTATGTTCATTGAAAAAATGTTTTTGTGCCCGGAACTCCGCTTTAATCACTGCTGGGTTTTTTATTTTTTGCTAAAGAAAAATTTGGCAGAAAGTTTTGTAAATAAGTCATTTTTGTCACTGATGTGAGCTGATGAGGCTGAATTGATAGGTGGCACTGATAGATAGGGATGAGCCGAAGACCCCCTGTTTATTTTGCACCAGAACTTCCAAACATCACGAAAGTTCATAACCGAATAATGAACCCCCAGGTCTATGGGACCTGAACTGGAAATATCAATAGTGCCCATTTTGAAAACTTATATGCAAGTAATTGGGCATACAATGGTTACAGGGGCACATAACGCACAGAAATATACTGCATTAAACGGCACATAACGCACAGAAATATATTGCGTTAAACGGCACATAACGCACAGAAATATACTGCATTAAATGGCACATAAACCACTAAAATATACTGCGTGAAACGTGCATTAACGCACAGAAATATACTGCGTTAAACGTGCACTAACGCACAGAAATATATTGCGTTAAATGGCACATAACGCACAGAAATATACTGCATTAATCGTACAGTAATGCAAAGAAATATACTCCATTAAACGGCACATAAAGCACTAAAATATACTGCGTTAAACGTGTACTAACGCAGAGAAATATACTGCGTTAAACGTGCACTAAGGCACAGAAATATACTGCGTTAAACGGAACATAACGCACAGAAATATACTGCACTAAACGTGCAGTAATGCAAAGAAATATACTGCGTTAAACGGCACATAAAGCACTAAAATATTCTGCGTTAAACGTGCACTAACGCAGAGAAATATACTGTGTTAAATGTGCACTAACGCACAGAAATATACTGCGTTAAACGTGCACTAACACACAGAAATATACTGCATTAAACATGCACTATTGCACAGAAATATACTGCGTTAAATGTGCACTAACGCACAGAAATATACTGCGTTAAACGTGCGCTAACGCACAGAAATATACTGCGCTAAACGGCACATAAAAGCACAGAAATATACTGCATTACACGTGCACTAACGCACAGAAATATACTGCGTTAAACAAGCACTAACGCACAGAAATATACTGCATTAAACGTGCACTAACGCACAGAAATTTACTGCGTTAAACGGCACATAAAGTACAGAAATATACTGCTCTAAATGTGCACTAACGTACAGAAATATACTGCGCTAAACGGCACATAAAAGCACAGAAATATACTGCATTACACGTGCACTAGCGCACAGAAATATACTTCGTTAAACGTGCACTAACGCACAGAAATATACTGCGTTAAACGTGCACTAACGCACAGAAATGTTCTGCGTTAAATGTGCACTAACGCACAGAAATATACTGTGTTAAACGTTAACTAACGCACAGAAATATACTGCGTTAAATGGCACATAAAGTACAGAAATATACTGCGTTAAATGTGCAATAACGCACAGAAATATACTGCGCTAAACGGCACATAAAAGCACTGAAATATACTGCATTACGCGTGCACTAACGCACAGAAATATACTGCATTACACGTGCACTAACGCACAGAAATATACTGTTCTAAATGTGCACTAACACACAGAAATGTACTGTGTTAAACGTGCACTAATGCTCTGAGCTATAATGCAGTAAACCTATAATGTGTGTGAAGGTGCGCTGATCAAATGTGGGGATTGCTGCACCTAAAATTCCTGAATATTGGAATGTGAAATAGTGAAAAAATAAAAATACAGTGCGCTATCCAATACATATAGGGATGAGCTTCGAGTTGAACGTAAGTTCGACACGAACATCGGTCATTCGCTCGTTTGTCGAATGACGAACAAATGTTCTTCTTCGTGGGAAATTCGAGCGCCCATAATGTGCAGCACATTATGTGATTGGCCAAAGCATGCACCCTGACCTCATGCTTTGACCAATCAAATGATCTCTGCAATGACTGGACAAAAGGCAGGCTGTCTACACACGCTGCCCACACAGCGTGTAGTGTGATTGTGCGGGCGAGGAGACAGGGAGAGGAACGTGTTTGAGGCAGGGAGAGAATTTTTTTTATTCCAGTTTTTCAGACAGTGCAGTGAGACATTGCTAGCAGTTAGGCAGGGAGAAAGATTTGTGCTTTTTTACAAGTTAGAGATCAGACAGTGAAGTGTATTCAGTAGTGCATACCATAGACCATATAACATACATAGTTCTCTCTCTCTCTCTCTATATATATATATATATATATATATAGGGCTATTGATTACATTATATCAGGTCATTGAGTATTTTATCGGTCACTTGTGCATACCCTAAATCCATCAGATTTCTATATACTGTATAGGGCTATCGATTACATCATATCAGGTCATTGAGTATTTTATCGGTCTCTTGTGCATACCCTAAATCCATCAGATCTCTATATATAGGGTTATCGATTACATCGTATCAGGTCATTGAGTATTTTATCGGTCACTTATGCATACCCTATATCCATCAGATCTCTATATATAGGGTTATCGATTACATCATATCAGGTCATTGAGTATTTTATCGGTCACTTGCATATACCCCATATCCATCTGATCCATATCTATATAGGGCTATCAATTACATCATATCAGGTCATTGAGTATCTTTCGGTCAGTTGCGTATACCCTGTATTGATCTCTAGCCACATCGCCGACAAGGAGAGGCAGATGCTCACAGGCCACAAAAAGAGGGCAAGCAGCCTCTGTGTCAAAAGTGAAAAGTGGTGGTCACAGTCGACATGGTGCATACTCTGCAGGCGGGGCACGCCGGTTCTTTATTTCTGGTACTGCCCGTGTTATTCAGCCACAACATGTGGAAGGGTTGGTGGAGTGGATAAATAAGCCGTCCTCATCCTCCTCGTCCTCTGACACCCATGCGCTCACAGCAGTTTGACTTCCACCACAGCTGCCAAAACGGCCCGTTCCACAGGCTCCTTCTCCACAGCTACTCTCTCTGTTGCCCCACCATCATGCATGAAGGAGTCACCTGAACTATTCGATCATAGTATCATAGTGTCAGTGACATGCTGCTGGAGGATGCGAAGCAAGTTGAAAGCTGTGATGTTGGTTCCCAGGTTGATGAAGGGAATAACATGAGCATAGAGAGAGGGGGTGACAATGACGGACAAGAAACTAGCAGTCATGTTCCCACAGCTGCAGCATACTGCCAAATTTGCTCCAGTGACGAGGAGGGAGGGGATGATCAGGTCACTGACTGTACTTGGCTGCCTGACAGGATAGAGGAAAGTGAGGGGGGGGGAGGAGTAGGCACAACTTCAACGAAGCAGGATGTGCTGCAGGGGCCGCCATAGCAGTAGCCAACCTATTGCATCACACCACAGAGCTCCACAGGTGCAGGGTGCTGCAAACTCCCCGCAGACTTCAAAATGTTCATTAGTGTGGGCTTTTTTCAGCAAATGTGCAGTAGACCGCAGCGTTGCTGTTATCTGTCAGAAGTGGACAGCCTTAACGTAAAAAAAAAATAAATAAAGATTTTTGTTTTTGTCCAATTCACACTAGGAACCGCACAAGAAGGTGCTGCGTGTTCCTGTGCGATTCACATGCAGTTCAAATGTGGTGCGATTTGAGCCCATTTATTTTGAATGCCCCAAAAGTAGTGCATGCATGCACTAATTTTGGAAACATCCTGCAACTGGATTGCATGGTACTTCTGTATAATGCATTTGAGATCTGTGTTGGGGTGTCATTAACATTGGCACCCACTTGAGAAAGCAACTGCAGCTTGAATATGGTGTGGGAAACGTGCACAGAACGCGGGTTTCCTACGCCGTGTTCAGGTGTCAACAGGGCCTAAAAGCTAAGTTTAGAAAATAAGACCTACAAGAGATCATTAAAATACCGCCAATGCTGGCTTTCAATATTCCTACTATTTTTATTGTTTTTTAAGAAGTTGTAAAATAATACATTCAAACAGACAAAAAAATAAAAGTTCCACAGAAGAAGCTATGATAGTAAGCAATCTAATGGTACACCTATCAATAAAAGTTCTTTTATATTGTTTCAAAAGATTCAGGTGCCACCAATATGTTATCTGGTTATGAAAGATATATGATGAGGTGGGATATACAGCTTGGACACTGGAGATGTAGAGATGTAAGGAATAGGAGCTGTAATGTGCTACAAGCAGCTTAGCATGACATGTTTCACCATCCTGGGGTGATCGGACGGCAGGACCCTTTTCTGTAAATTTTTTAATATATTCTAATTCATTTCATAACTGAAATATAAATCAGATTGGCTGTGCTTAGCACTAGATATACTTTCTGTATATGTATGTTGGCGTGTACTTAGAAATAAAAATAGTATTTTCCATTTCTGATGTAATCTGTGGTAACTGGAGAGAAGCCTTTTACATAATTTTTTGTCTAGTCATTGGCCAACCAGCCTATAGTAAAAATACGTAATTTGTTTGACGTTAAATACCAGGGTTATGGCAGCAGGTACCCGGATTTTTTTTTTTTACTTTAGAGAGGCGCTTCTCTTTATGATAAAAGTGGTCCTGCGGGCAGATTCACTATGGGATTACTTTTAGAAGCGCTGATCGTCGAAGCCCGAGAGCGATCTGACACTGGCGGTAGCTAGGTATGCAGAAAAGTGTGACCAAGATGGCCTCCACTCATCTCTATGCCCTTGATGGGCCGAGGTGACATCTGACGTCATTTCAGATTCCCGAGCCATAGTATATATATATGTGTGTGTGTAGCACCCTACAGGTAGGTGCTAGGTAAATGCATAGTAGGCCTTGTCTGCCTAACAGCAGGGCCATGTTCTTTTTGCTAGGTAGGTTGTCATGGCTCCCAAGTGTGTCTCTTGAGAGGGGAGTCTCCCCACTGGCTCTGTCAGAGGCTTCTGATAGGGCAGTGGAGGAAAACCAATCAGAAACACATTCAGGCTTGTAACTACCCCAAGATGCAGATTCTGCCGCAGAGGATTCTGGGGGAGGGTATAAGTCTGAGGGGCGTGTGACTCAGCGTCTTTGGCGGGAGTCCCAGGAGGAAGAGTGCGGCTGTCTCTCCTCCAGTCTGAGGAAGCGGATGTCTCGGGGTGTCGCCTGAGAATCCAGAGAGTGCTGAGTTGAGCTGAGGGGATCCGGTGTGCCGAGAACCTGTGGAGAGCGAGAGGGGTCCAGTCCCAGGAAAGCCTACACAGGTCGTGAGTACTGAGGATTGCTCCTGGGGGTCTGCCTGAAGAGTTAGAGGAGACCACTCCGGAGGAGGTTCTGGGATCCAGTGCCAGCTAGCTGTAAAGGGGGTACCTAGGTTGAGGACCCTGAAGTGTTCTGGTCCTAGAGTCGAGGATTCAGCACTTCCTTCAAGTTACAGTGTGTTCTAAGTGTCAGTGAGCACTGGCAAGCGTCAACAGACATTTTCTGGATAAAGTCCTGAATTGTATTTAGTTAAGCCTAAAGGAGTATCCCACTCATTCCCTTCTCCCATCCCCTTATCTACAATAAAACCACAAAAACAAAGATGTCGGAGTTGTCAATGTCTCAGTTCTCACACGGGCTGGAGAGGTAACCGGTAACAATGACAGACCCACATCAGGCTCAATGCCTGGAAAACTTGCTATACTGTATATATATAAATATATATATATATATATATATATATATATATATATATATATATATATATATTTTTTTTTTTTTTTAATTTTTGTTTTTAAAAGGTAAATGAGAGATTTGGGGACCTGTCATCCTTATTTCTTTTACAAGGGATGTGTACAAAAATAATTCCCCAATGGTGTGGGACTATGGATGCCACTAGACACTGTATATCGAAGTTAAAATGATAAATTTTATTAAACAATTAGTCAAGACAAAACCAGTTGTACAGATAAATATGATATAATAACATCAACATAACATAAAGAGAGGGAGGGGGGCACATAAAAATTGCATGCAAATGACAGATCATATACCAGACCACATTGAAGACGCTCAGGTGCACATGGTGGATTTGAACCGGAAAAGAGACCCTACGCGTTTCGGGCGTCAAACGGCCCTTCCTCAGGGGTCAACTGAGTTCCAAAGCACCTAATATGCCTGTAAAGAATGAGAGCTTTTTAGTAGGTTATAAGAAAATATATATGTAGTCACCTGTGTTTTAATACGTTCTCATAGTGGGTAACCTACCCTTGACATCTACACAAAGGATTTTGGTATGATCTGTCGTTTAAAAACGGTAATTATTACCGTGGGAAGGAATGCCCGGTTCCAGTGAGCCAGTTAAAGGCAAAATGAAGAAAAGAGAAGTGTAGATGCTTCTGCTACAGCCGCATTGGAAGGTGAGCGTCTGTGTATTAAGCACTCTAGCCTGGAGGTCTGCTTCCTTCCCTGGCCTGGCGCCAAGTTCCACCTCTATAGCTGGCTCTTGGAAGAGAGGAGAGGACTGACAGGTCCTTGCTCTCTAAAGGAGACTGCAATTGGACTGCTTCAACACACATTACACAGGCATGAGCCACTAATGGCCTGCAGGTGGTGCTGTGCTGCGGACTGGTGCAGTGCGGGAGCAGAGGCTGAGCAGCGCGGGAGCAGAGGCGGACGTGTGAGAGGAGAGCGTGTGTGAGCGAGCGAGCGAGTGAGTGTGTGTGTGATCACCCCCCCTCCTAAGAAGAGCGGCGGCGGCGGCGAGCGGAGCGAGAACCCCCCCCCCCTCTCCTGAGAAGAGCGGTGCGAGAACCCCCCCTCCCCCCCTCCTAAGAAGAGCGGCGGCGGCGGCGAGCGGTGCAAACCCCCCCCCCCTCCTGAGCGGCGGCGAGCGGTGCGAGAACCCCCCCCCCTCTCCTGAGAAGAGCGGTGCGAGAACCCCCCCTCCCCCAGAGGTGAGAGCGTAGTGTGCGGGCAGCGAGAGGTGAGGTAACCCCCCCCCCCCCCTGCAAGGGCGGGCAGACAGAGAGAGGGCAGGGGGCCAGAGGAGACGCAAAATACCTGACCTGGACATTGGAAGGGAGAGGAGCTGAGGGGAGACTGATCGGCAGGTGACAGAGGAGGGAGGCAGGAGCCTAAGCAAGTGTCAGGCTTAAAGGGACACACACAGGACTGGTGACTGAGGTTGAACACTGAGGCTCAGTGAGTACCTGGTGAGTATCCTTGCGACTGGGAGTGTCCTTGCGACTGGTGAGCATCCTTGCGACTGGTGAGTATCTAGCGACTGGTGAGCATCCTTGCGACCGGTGAGTGTCCTTTCGACTGGTGAGCATCTTGCGACTGGTGAGTGTCCTTGCGACTGGTGAGTGTCCTTGCGACTGGTGAGTGTCTTGCGACTGGTGAGTGTCCTTGCGACTGGTGAGCATCTTGCGACTGGTGAGTGTCCTTGTGACTGGTGAGTGTCTTTGCGACTGGTGAGCGTCCTTGCGACTGGTGAGCGTCCTTGCGACTGGTGAGTGTCTTGCGACTGGTGAGTGTCTTTGCGACTGGTGAGTGTCTTTGCGACTGGTGAGCATCTTGCGACTGGTGAGCATCTTGCGACTGGTGAGCATCTTGCGACTGGTGAACGTCCTTGCGACTGGTGAGCGTCCTTGCGACTGGTGAGCGTCCTTGCGACTGGTGAGCGTCCTTGCGTCTGGTGAGCGTCCTTGCGTCTGGTGAGCGTCCTTGCGACTGGTGAGCGTCCTTGCGACTGAGTGTCCTTGCGACTGTGAGTGTGGTGCGACTGACTGTGTTGGGCAACTGACAGTGTTGTGCGACTGACCGGCTGTGCGATTGTGAGTGTGGTGCAACTAAATCGGGCTGTGAGACTGTGAGTGTGTGCGACAGGAGTGTTGTGCGACTGACCGGGTGGTGCGACTGGGAGTGTCGTGAGACTGACCGGGCTGTGAGATTGTGAGTGTTGTGCAACTGAGTGTCAAGTGAGTGTAGCGGAACACCAGAGGGTGAGAAGGTAGAGTTAGGAAGCCAGGAAATAACCACATAGGATAGACTTAAATCGCTGAATCCCCATTAGATTAGATAGTAGGTACAATGCCCGGCGGGTGTGGAGATGCGACTCGGTGTACATCTTGTAATATGTATGCGTTCCTCGGACATGTGATCGAGGGCGAATACAAATGCGCAAAATGTGAGCACGTTGCTTCCCTGGAAGCTCAGGTCCTGAATCTAGGGAAGCAGCTGGCAACACTGAGACGAATGTCCATACCGGAGGAGAGCCAGGATTGTACCAATCAGGTGCAGACAGGGGTCTGCACAGAGGTGGGCGGAGTATCGGAGGTGCAGGCATCAGAGCAGAGCAGAGGGGTGACAGTTAGGAGGGGTAGAAGGGAACAAGTCAAGGAGGCTGATCCTGGGCTGGAGTACCCCAATAGATACGCCCCGTTGTGTGATGTTGGGGAAACCAGTCAGGGACCAGCATTGCTGGAGCAGAGCGACGCCCCTAGCTGCCAGGGGAAGAACTCCTCCAGTGAGGCTGGGAGAAAGGGAAAGGAAAGACAGGTGCTGGTGGTAGGGGACTCAATTATTAGAAGGGCAGATAGTGTAATCTGTGACAAAGACCGTGTGCGCCGAACAGTCTGTTGTTTGCCGGGCGCTCGGGTTCGGCACATTGCGGATCGGATGGACAGATTATTGGGTGGGGCTGGGGAAGCAGTGGCGGAGCCAGAGGGTTAGCTGGGGTGTCAATTGACACCCCAGAAAAAGTCCCTGCCACCCCTGTTGCCACCCCGATCCAGGCTGACAGCGGAGGAATCACAGGCAGTGGTGGGATGGGATCAGCCGGTTCGCAGAACCGGCTGATCCCTCTAAGCTGGCGGCCAGGGTCAGGGAGCAGCAGAACAGTGCGTCCCGAAGCCGAGCCCGCCCATTCTGTGACAATAGCGAATGAAAATTCGCTATTGTCACATGGATCCTCCTCCGGCCAATCAGGGAGCGGGTCCTCCCGCTTCCTGATTGGCCGAATGGCAAATGCCGTGCCATTGGTCGAGGAGGCGCCGGCGGGAGGACTGAGAAGATGCAGGGAGCCGCGGACCGATGAGAAGCTGCTGTGATGACCGTCCGTCCGTGAGGTAAGTAAGCCGGTCTCATGGGGGGGGGGGGGGGGGGGACGACGCTGGCACTCTGCAATGATTGCGGGCAAATGCTGTGGCACTCTGCAATAATCATTGGGGGCATTGCTGTCTCACTGCAATAATCATTGGGGGCATTGCTGTGGCACTCTGCAATAATCATTGGGGGCATTGCTGTGGCACTCTGCAATAATCATTGGGGGCATTGCTGTGGCACTCTGCAATAATCATTGGGGGCAAACCTGTATCCTGTCTGTATCCTCTGATCACCACCACCTGTATCCTGTCTTTACTAGTAATGGCAGCGATCATTAGAGGGACTGCGACATTGCGGTGGACGAATCTGACACTAAATTACACTTTGTATATTGACCCCCCAAAATAATACCTAGCCACCCCTTTGCCACCCCTGTTTTAAAAGTCTAGCTCCGCCACTGTGGGGAAGACCCAGCTGTCATGGTACACGTGGGTACCAATGACATAGGTAGAGGAAGACGGAGAGTCCTAAACGATTTCAGGGACTTAGGCGCTAAGTTGAGGACTAGGACCTCCAAGGTAGTATTTTCCGAAATACTACCTGTACCTCGAGCCACACCAGAGAGGCAGCGGGAGATTAGGGAAGTTAACGAGTGGCTGAGGAGCTGGTGTAGTAAGGAGGGTTTCGGGTTCCTGGAGAACTGGGCCGTCTTCTCAGTCGGTCACCGGCTCTTTGGTAGGGACGGATTGCACCTAAATGGGGTGGGTGCAGCCGTACTGGGTGCGAGGATGGCCAAAAAGTTAGAGGGGCTTTTAAACTAGGGAATGGGGGGGAGGGTACAGATGTAGAATTAGCCAGTGGAAAGACAGTTTCAGAGGGCAGAAATGGGGGCATTAGCGGTAGGGTGTTCGGAGCCCCTATACCCAGGGTGGGTACGGGGAAAAATCAAGAGAGCAGCCTAAAAACATCAAAATTACGTGGCTTATATACCAATGCTAGAAGCCTGGCCAACAAGATGGGAGAGCTGGAGCTGCTGATGTTTGAGGAGGACTTAGATTTTGTGGGGATAACTGAGACTTGGTTTGACAGCTCCCATGACTGGATGGCGACCATTCAGGGGTATTCCCTTTATCGCAGAGATAGAGAAGGTAAAAAAGGGGGAGGGGTATGTCTGTATATTAAGAACAGCATACAGGTAAATATGAGGGATGATATTAATAATGGAGCTATGGATGAGGCAGAATCCCTATGGGTAGAGCTTCAAAGGGATGGCACGGCGGGGAAGTTAATATTGGGCGTATGCTATAGACCCCCCAACCAGAGGGAGGAGGGTGAGGCGGCCCTCCTTTTACAGATAGGATTGGCAGCAAGGATGGGAAATGTCATTATAATGGGGGACTTTAATTATCCAGATATAGACTGGGCAGAAGGAACCGCGCACTCAGCCAAGGCTAGGCAGTTCCTAAATGTTTTGCAGGACAATTTCATGGGTCAGATGGTGAATGCACCGACAAGAAACAATGCGGTACTTGACCTACTGATTACCAACGATACAGACCTGATCACGGATATAGAAATACGGGACAACTTAGGAAACAGTGACCATAGGTCAATAAGTTTCAGTATTAATTACAGTAATAGGAAGATGAGGGGTAATATAAGGACACTGAATTTCAAAAGAGCCAATTTCCCTAAACTGCGCTCGCTGCTAGAAAATATCAATTGGGATAGAACCCTGGAAACAAAGAACACGGAGGAAAAATGGGAGTGCTTCAAGAGCATACTAAACAGGGGGATTGGCCAGTGCATTCCAAAGGGAAATAAATTTAAAAGAGCAAAAATAAACCCTGGATGGCTAAACTCCAACATAAAAATGTATATTAGAGCTAAAGAAAAGGCCTTCAAAAAATACAAGACTGAGGGGTCATTGGCAGCATTTAAGCATTACAAAGAGTGTAATAAGAAATGTAAAGACGAAATCAGGGCGGCTAAAATAGAACACGAGAGACATATAGCGGAGGAGAGTAAAAAGAACCCTAAGAAGTTCTTTAAGTATATAAACAGTAAGAAAGCGAGGCCAGAACACATTGGCCCCATAAAAGATGATAAGGGAAATATGGCCACTGAGGACAGAGAAAAGGCGGAAGTGTTAAATAATTTCTTCTCTTCAGTCTTCACAAAAGAATCGGGGGGCTACACGAACCCAGCTTGTAAGGCCAATAATACACCTCAGAAAGTGCCGCCATGGTTAACAGAAGATAGACTTAGAGCTAAACTAGAGAAACTTAACTTAAATAAATCCCCGGGACCGGATGGCTTGCACCCGAGGGTTCTTAATGAGCTCAGCCAGGTGATTGCCAGACCATTATTCTTGATCTTTAAGGATAGTTTACAGACGGGTATGGTGCCAGCTGATTGGAAAAAAGCCAACGTGGTACCAATATTTAAGAAGGGGCCGAGATATATCCCGGGTAACTATAGGCCGGTCAGCCTAACATCAGTAGTCTGCAAAATTTTGGAGGGGATGTTAAGGGACCACATACAAGACTTTAGTAATGAAAACTGTATTATTAGTAGTAATCAGCATGGATTCATGAAAAATCGTTCTTGCCAAACCAATCTATTAACCTTCTACGATGAAGTGAGCAGCCACCTAGATAAAGGTAAGCCTGTGGATGTGGTGTATCTGGACTTTGCAAAGGCCTTTGACACCGTTCCCCACAAACGATTACTGTACAAACTAAGGAAGGTAGGTATGGACCATAAGGTGAGTACCTGGATAGAGAACTGGCTCCAGGGGAGAGTACAGAGGGTGGTGATTAATGGGGAGTACTCGGATTGGGCGGGTGTGGAAAGTGGGGTCCCCCAGGGTTCTGTCCTGGGACCAATCCTGTTTAATTTATTCATAAATGATCTAGAGGAGGGGATATCTAGTACAATCTCAGTATTTGCAGATGATACTAAATTAGGCATGCCAATATCTTCTATGCAGGATGTGGAAACCTTGCAAGCAGACCTGAACAAAATAACGGGGTGGGCAACTACATGGCAGATGAGGTTTAATGTTGAAAAATGTAAAGTAATGCACCTGGGTGCCAGAAACCAGAAAGCAAGCTACTCACTAGGGGGGGAACCTCTGGGTGAGTCTAGGATGGAAAAGGACTTGGGGGTACTGGTAGACAACAAGCTTGGCAGTGGCATGCAATGTCAAGCCGCCGCAAGCAAAGCCAACAGAATACTGGGATGTATAAAAAAGGGGATTCACTCCAGAAATAAAGAGATTATTCTCCCACTCTACAAGACTCTGGTCCGGCCACATCTGGAGTATGCTGTCCAGTTCTGGGCACCGGTCCTCAGGAAGGATGTGCTGGAACTGGAGAAAGTCCAGAGAAGGGCAACAAAAATAATTAGGGGAATGGAGGACATCAGCTATGAGGAAAGACTACAAGCACTGAACCTTTTCTCTCTGGAGAAAAGACGATTGAGGGGGGATATGATATCAATGTACAAATACTGTACTGGTGACCCGAGCATAAGGAACAAACTATTCAGAGAAAGGAGGTACAATAAGACACGTGGCCACTCACTAAAACTAGAGGAAAGGCGGTTTAACCTTAAAGTGCGTAAGGGGTTCTTCACTGTAAGAGCAGTAAGGATGTGGAATTCTCTTCCACAAGCAGTCGTATCAGCAGGGAGCATCGATAGTTTCAAAAAACTAGTAGATGGACACCTTAAAGACCACAACATACAGGGGTATACAATGTACGATTAAAAGCAAACACACACACGCATTCATAGGTTGAACTGGATGCATAGGTTGAACTGGATGGACTGATGTCTTTTTTCAACCTTACTAACTATGTAACTATGTAGTAGTTGCCCTGGAGGACCACCGGGGCACCACGATGATCAAAAAAGTAGCTCAGCAAGGACCACTCCAAAAGAAGACCTCACTCGTATTGTATGGATAATTTGTTATCAACCTAATCGAGTAAAGAGGGGTAACATGAGAAAAACAGTTGATGGTAGATGTTGTTATATAGGTACTATGGTATGCATTTATAGTTACCTGTGAAGTTTAGAGAAAATATAATGACAGAGGGTCATATATTGTAGAAAGGGAGTAGTAATTCCGTATTAGGAGTATCACAACATGTGAATATCTGAAAAAATGAAGGGGATTCTTAAAAGAAGATCATATCCAAATCATTGGATTTTGTTTGTCTATCTAAAAATAAGATAGAGATTGAAAGTAACGTGCATGGAAAAGGAAAAGGGAGACTGAACCACCAAGGTGAGTGTCCGAAGGAGGAGTTTGAAGAAAATAACCACTTATAATACCAAGAGTAAGTAACCTACCACTGAATATGTGGAGGAAAAATGGTGAAAAGAAACCGAAATTAAAAGGGAAAAAGGGGGGGGGGGTTTAGTATAGGGGAAATTAAGATGGGGTTTAAATGTAGTGTAGAATCAGCGTGGGAGACATTTCTACATGCTGTGTAGATGTATCGGCCAGTGTATTTAAAATGACATATCAGAAGAGATAATCGATATAAGTATAGTATATATTGGGTGCCGAGGTCCAAATTCATTCATATGTATGGTTGTATTGCATATACGTATATGCACACTATATCACTATTACAGCATGTAGATATGGGGTATAACACCCAATATTGCATATGAGTACCAAGTAAAGAGTGATAAGGTTGAAAGCAACCAATATTCAGCCAGTGAGGCAAATGGTAGATATAAAATAATATGAGTGCCAACCGTAAAGACAATGAGAAAAGTGTAAAGAAAGCTGGAGATAGACGCGCCGTGATACATACCAACATATGCTACGCCTGTGATGTGAAAGATGAATAAAAGCATGCCAAAAGTACAGAAAGTGCCCAACATATATTCCAAAGCTGGGAGCAATATAGAGAAAGACTCTTAAGTAGTCAAAAGGAAAAATCCCCCCAGTCAGTGGCGTAGCGTGGGGGGTGCAGAGGGGGCCACTGGCACCGGGCGCAACATTTAGGGGGGCGCATTCCACGCCCGTCATCCGCAAGATAATAGTGTCCCCATCCCTTTATTGTGACAGTGCTCGTCCGGCGGCCCGCCCGCTCTTTCCTGCACTCGGCTCCTTTACTGCCTGTTTGTGCAGGACGAGCGGCGGACGCTGAAGGTGTCATGTGCGGCCAGGGGGCGGGGCTGGTCGTGGGTGAAGATGGCAGCCAACACCGGTGGCTCGGTGCATGTGCAGCGCCGCTCTTGGAGTCTCTCCCTGCGGTCTGGACCAGCTGCCTCCACGCTGGCTGCTGCTGCTGACACGCTGTGTCTATCCTCTGCTCCAGATCGCCTCCTCAAGTCCCCAGTGTCTGGACACAGAAAGAGGTGAGTGATGTGCTGCTCCGGGAGCCCAGGGAAGTGGACATGGGAGGGGGGAGATAGGTCAGTGTAGGGGGGTGTCAGTGTATGGGGGGGTCAGTATAGGTGTCAGTGTATGGGGGGGGTCAGTGTATAGGGGGGGGTCAGTGTAGGGGTCCGTGTAGGTGTCAGTGTATGGGGGGGTCAGTGTATGAGGTGTCAGTGTATATGGGGGGTCAGTGTAGGGGTCCGTGTATGGGGGGGGGGTCAGTGTATGAGGTGTCAGTGTATGGGGGGGTTAGTGCAGGGGTCAGTGTATGGGGGAGTTAGTGCAGGGGTCAGTGTATGGGGGTGTCAGTGTATAGGGGGGGTCAGTGTAGGGGTCCGTGGATGGGGGTGTCAGTGTATGGGGGGGTCAGTGTATGAGGTGTCAGTGTATGGGGGGTTAGTGCACGGGTCAGTGTATGGGGGGGTCAGTGTAGGGGTTAGTGTAGGTGTCAGTGTATGAGGTGTCAGTGTATGGGGGGTTAGTGCAGGGGTCAGTGTATGGGGGTGTCAGTGTATAGGGGGGGTCAGTGTAGGTGTCAGTGTATGGATGGGGGTCAGTGAAGGGGGTCAGTGTAGTTGTCAGTTTAAGGGGGGTCAGTGTAGGTCTTAGTGTAGGGGGGCCATTGTAGGGGAGTAGGTGTGTGGTGTCAGTTTAGGGGGGGGGGGGGTCAGTGTAGGTCTCAGTGTATGTGGGAATGTAGGGGTGGTCAGTGAAGGGGGGTTAGTGTAGTTGTCAGTGTAGTTGTCGGTGTAGGGGGGGTCAGTGAAGTGTCAGTGTAGGGGGTGTCAGTGTAGGTCTTGGTGTAGGGGAGTCAGTGTGGGGGGTTCAGTGTGTGGGTCAGTGTAGGGGGTGTCAGTGTATGGGGGGTTCAGCGTGTGGGTCAGTGTAGGGGGTGTCAGTGTAGGGGGGAGTTCAGTGTGTGGGTCAGTGTATGGGGGTGTCAGTGTATGCGGGGGTCAGTGTAGGGGGTGTCAGTGTAGGTCTTGGTGTAGGGGAGTCAGTGTGTGGTGTCAGTGTTGGGGGGGGGGGGGTCAGTGTAGGTCTCAGTGTATGTGGGAATGTAGGGGTGGTCAGTGTAGTTGTCAGTGTAAGGGGGGCCAGTGAAGTTGTCAGTAAAGGTGTCAGTGTGTGGGGGGGGGGTCATTGTAGGTGTCAGTGTAGGTAAAAGGTAGGTCTCTGTAATGGTCAGGTAGGTCAGTGTAGGTATAAGGTAGGTCTCTGTAGTGGTCAGTGTAGTGGTCTAGTAGATTTGTGTAGGGGGGCGCAAATTACTTACCTTGCCCCGGGCGCTGACAACCCACACTACGCCACTGCCCCCAGTTACCTGTTTTTTGTGGTCCTAGAACCAGGCAGCCTCTGCAAGTGAGTGCCAGAGCGGACTGAATATAAGCAAGGGATGTTTACAATCTGAAAAAAAGTGATAAAATAATAAAAAGAAAAAAAGGGACAGTGTAAAAATAAAATAAATAGGAAAAAAATGTAATTCTCTCATCCTCCTATGCTCGCGCGCAGAAGTGAAGGCCTACATAATCATGCAAGCATTTGTAATTGGTGCTCAAACCACACATGTGAGGCATCACCACAAATGTTAGGAGTGAGAGCAATAATTCCAGTGCAGGACCTTCTCTGTAACTCTAAGCAGGGAACCTGTAAAAATGTAACGTGTGGTCTGTGGAGATTTTTAGGTACCATAGTTCGTCGTCATTCCAATAACTTGTGCAGTTTTAAAAGCATGACATGTAAGAGGGTCCTTTCACACGGCCTTTCCACCCAGCGGATTCCGTTTTGCTCAGCGGGGATCAATCCACCGACAGAGATGACATCTCTGTCTCTGCTTACTTTGCAGAGACAGACCTGTCAGATCACCGCTCTCCTCTATGGGAGATCGGATGAAAATGGACCGCCTGTCCATTTTCATCCAATCCTCCAGATGGATGGAAAATAGGGTTTCCATCCGCCTGGATTTCACGGATCACATTGGATCGGATATCAGCGGATGTCAGCGGACATGTCTCCACTGACATCCGCCGCTCCATAGGGCTGCATGGAGCATCCGAGCAACCGAGAAAATCGTTGCCTTAGGGCCCTTTCACATAGGCTTTGCGAGCAGGTCCCCCTGACAGTTTCTCAGGCAGACCTGATCGGAAAGCCTGTTTGAAAGGGCCCTTAGGCAACTATTTTCTCTGTGTTTCATCATCTTTCATAGTATAAAAAAAGGGGGGGTTATCTATGGTGTTTTTTTTTTTCCGCATTAAAATTAATTTAGGTGTATTTTCTTCCAAACTAATTGTGTTTGAAAAGCACTGCACAAATACAGTGTGACATAAAATATTGCAAAGACTTCCATTTTATTCTTTAGGGTCTCTGCTAAAAAATGTGTATATATATATATATAGAATGTTTGGGGGTTCTAAGAAATTTTTTTGTAAGAAAACTGATTTAAACTAAAAATTTCAGAAAAGTCCTAATCACCAAGTGACTAGTAATGTAGACTGGTGCAGATACAATGAAGTCTGAGGGTCCTTTCACACGGTCCGCCTCCGTAGGTGGGTCCGTGCTGCTCAGCGGGGGATCGATACACAGATCTCCCGCTGAGCAGGCAGATGACAGCTCCCTCTCCTCTCTGTGTGCGGAGAGGGAGGTGTCAGAGCCCAATGCATCTCTATGGGGAATCGGATCAGAATGGACTGCCTGTCTGCTCTCATCTGATCTGGCCAGATGGAAAATAGGGTTTCCAGCCGTGCGGATTTCATGGACAGGATCGGATGCGGATGGCAGCGGGTGTCAGCGGACATGTCTCTGCTCACATCCGCTGCCCCATAGGGATGCATGGAGGATCCGATCAGATCCGCCTAAAAAACTGACAGGCGGATCTGATCGGAGCGCTCGCCTAAAAGGACCCTAATGCTGGCCATACACTAGCCAAAAAATTTTTGAAAATCTGTCATTTGGTCCGTTCATTCGTTTTTCACCCAGTTAATGGGCATAAATAGAAAATTGGTTTTAACTATACAGAGCTGAAAAATCGAAGGAACAGTTTGGAAAATAACGATAAATTGAAAGGTTAATGTGTTTCCCGCTGGAACTGTTTGCACCGGGCATATGTGACAAACTGAACAAACAACAGATTCATTTATGTACATTGAATGATTGATTTATCAATCAAAATTTGGTCATTACGGCGATGGCACGATCGTCTGCTCTCATGGCCGAGTGTTCGTTTTTCAAAAATGAGTTCAAACTATTTTTTGTATAGTGTATGGCCAGCATAACACAACTCTCTGATTAGGCACAGGCTGGAGGCTCTGACTTCAATTAAAGTAAAGCCCCGTACACACACGCAGATCGTCGTCATACAAATGTTCGTCTTTTCTCCCCGGGATGTCGGTGTCTGTTGAAAAGTGCAAAGACAGCACAAGGACAGCACAAGAATTTTGTCCGCAGACTTCAGCTGACTGCAGAAGTGATGTCATGTAATGGTTAACTTTCCCTGTGTTTTTTCTTTTCTGAGCATGCCCAGTCTTGCAAATCTGCGGTCTGTCGGCTGATTTCTGTACTGACAGGCGAACAATCGTCCGTTCTGGTGTCTGCAGACAAAAATTTTCATGTTTGCAAGAAAGACTCTTGTCCGCGGATTGTGTGCAGACAGCTGTCTGAGGCACCATACTAACACGCGTACAATCGGCAGATCTTTCGTCCGCCGACGTTTGTATGACGACGATCTGCGTGTGTGTACGGGGCTTTAGCTAATGAGGTCAGCTGTGACACCGGCAGCATGGTCTTGTCTAATGCCCTGTACACACGTGCAGATTGTCTGCAGACTTACCTTTTCTATGTAGTGCAAGGGCCTGCCGGATTGCATACAAATTGAAAGTGTTTAGGTTTGACCTCATATTATTTGGTTTTGGTAAGTCTGCAGACAAAAGTCTGCAGATAATCTGCACGTGTGTACGGGGCATAATGCTGGACATACACCAGCTGAAAAATCATTGAAAATCTCTCATTTGGACAGTTTGTTCATTTTTCATCCAGCTAATGGGAACAAATAGAAAATCGATTTTGACTTTTCAGAGCCAAAAAATTGTAGTAACAGGCTGGAAAATTCTGTCACACGAACGATCAATTGAAAGGTTAATGAGATTATTGCCCATTAAAAATTGAACTGTTTGCACTGCGTTTATGTGACAAAATGGATGAAAAACTGATTTTTTTTTTCCTATTGAGCGATTTATTGATCGAAATTCGGTCATTACATGATGGCACTATCGTTTGCTCTCACTGCCAAGTGTTCGCTATTCGAAAACTAGTTAGACCAAGATTTCATACAGTGTAAGGCCAGCATTAGTGTAGGACAAATAGATGGTAATAAAAGGACAAGATCCAGCAAAACATTAATTTTTTATGTTGACCTTTTAAAATAAATGTTGAACCACTTGGCTACTGGTATATTTTTATAATTTTTTTGCACACATGTTAAAATCTGCAATTATTTAATAGAAATGATTGAAAGTATATATTTTCCTAAAGCGGAGACCCTGGAAATAAAATCGTGGTAGCTACAGTTTATGTTGTATTTGTGCATTTATTTATCAAACGGATATTTTTAGGAAAAAATACACAAAAATTTATTTTAGTGCAAACAAACATTCTTACACCCATTTTTTTTCTTTTTTGGTAAAATATTGGGTTGCATCAAGTAAATAGATACCAAACATGTCAAGTGGTAAAATTGTGCAGGCCCAGGGAATCCCAAAAAATGATAACTCATCATAGGAAACACTAAAGTATAAACTGACATATTTTTTTTAAATACTATTCCCCTCCCATCCTCCACCCTAAAGGATCATAGGATAATCCTCAGTTATGGTGTTATAACAAAAAAAACACACACATTTAAAAACTTATACACATCTTTATTAAAATAATAATTTTTTTTTTTTATATTACCCTGCCATCCCTCCCACCTTAGCTAAGTGCATATATTTCCAGACACATTCCTTTTTCTCTTTTAGGGCCGCTTCACACGATGCCCACACATGAATCGCACAGAAATATACTGTGCATGCCTGTGCCATTCAGACTGCATGCAAAACGCACTCCATTTGTGATCTGCAGCGGGTGTAAATAGAAAGTTAATGACACCTCAAATGGGGGTTGCAAACCAGTGTTAATTTTGGCAGCAAATTTCAATTTCGTTTTAGTCTTAGTCTTAGGACTAAAATGTCATTTTAGTTTTAGTCCTATTTTAGTCTTCTGCAAGTGTTTTAGTTTTAGTCGTATTTAGTCGACTAAAACTTCAGTATATTTTAGTCGACTAAAACGCCCTACATTTTAGTCGACTAAAACTAATTTTAGTCATCTATAATCAAATGGGTGTAGTTCAATTGTAATTTGTAATGCATTATTTAAGCATTTCTCTACAATTTCCAAACTCATTATATACTACTGCTGGTCCTGGAGTGAAAAATCTAATATGCTATTATTTATGCTTTGAGCATGCACCAGTGTTAATTTTTGGCAGCAAATTTCAATTTAGTTTTAGTTATAGTCTTTTGACTAAAATGCCATTTTAGTTTTAGTCGTATTTTAGTCTTAAGACTAAAATGCCATTTTAGTTTTAGTCGTATTTAGTCATCTGAATTGTGTTAGTCAACGAAAACGTTTTAGTCGGTTTTAGTCGACGAAATTAACACTGTTGCAAACACATTGCGTTTTCCTACACCTGCCAACCTGACCCGCATGGTACCAAAGATCCGGTTACAGTGCGTTTTAAAAAGTAGTGAATGCACTACTTTTGGTGCAGCGTGGTGATTTTAGCCAAATCAAAATGAATAGGATGAAATCGCACTTGACAGAACCACATGTAAATCACACAGGAATGCACAGCTGTTCCTGTTATATAAGTCAAAAATATCAACGCAAGTAAGCTGTTCCTGTGCGATTCATGTGTAGGCATAGTATGAACTGACTCTGAATGGGCTAAAATTGCACTACTTTTTAAACCGCACTGTAACCAGATCGCATGGTACAAAAGTAGCATCCGACCTGGTGCGGGAAAACGCACTGCATTTTCAACCTGCATTGGGGGTGTCCTTACCTTTCTATTGACACCCACTGCAGATCACAAATGGAGTGCATTTTGCATGCGTTCTGATCGCACAGGAACACTCAGTGCTGGCATGGTGTGAACCGACCCTTAGAAAAAGTACATATCAATCCTACGTATCAGCTGCCAACCATCAGACATACTAAGGCATACATTAATATTTATTTTTTTCAGCCAGCAAGTTAAACGAAAAAATGACTGGAATGATTCACCCATTCACACACTCACTCACACACACACACACACACACACACACACACACACTCGATTTATGTGGATGGGGGAATCATTTGCACTGAGCTATTGTGTTCTGATGGCAGGGATCCTTCCCCTCCGTCAGAATACTGATCAGTACTGCAGGCTATAGCTAAACCGGATAGGCTGGTTGTACAGAAGTCCATCTACCACTCAACTTCTGTACAACCAGCCTGCCCATACATTGATGGAATTTCAGTCGATCCCTGCTGAACCAGCCAAATTTCCATCCATGTATAACTGGCTTAAGATGGTGGTCTCATGCAGTAGGAAATATGCTCCTCTCTGTCATTGAGGTCTACTGCTCTCCTTTCTCAGCTCTGCCATTATATGAAATTGCCCAAAAATTGCATACAAGCCAGCAGCCTATCATCGCTCATGTTGGCTGTCCTACGCGTGTGGATATTGTTACATTATGCAAAACTATTAGTTTCGTTTTTTAAATTTTAGAATGGGGTGCCTCGAGATTGTGTGGAGTTTTAAGGGGTGCCTTGACTGAAAAAAGGTTGAGAAACAGTGGTTTACAGTAAGGCCCCTTTCACATGAACAATCTGATCAGGTCCGTCAGTTTTTCAGGCGGACATGATTGGAACCTACATTCTTCTCTATGGAACAGTGTCCGTTCTACACCAGCCTACATCCAATCCGAACTGAAAAAAAATACATTCACCATACATCCGGCAGATCGGATTGGCTGGTAGTCGAGTGTAAACAGACAGGCAGTCCGTTTACATCTTGCGGCCCTTAGAGGAGAGTAGTGTATGTCTGCATCTGCTCTGCATGAGGGGAGCTGACACAGACCTGTCATCTGCCTGCTCAGCAGGGATCAGCAAAGAGATCCCCTGCTGAGAAAGTGAATCGCAAACGCAGTCCACCCCATGTGAAAGGGGCCATAACAGTGAATGCTGGTTCTGAAATTATTACTCGCAGTCCGATGTTTCAACACAACCTCACACCTGTGAAGCAATTGATGTTTACATACATGTGCTGAAGCTATGCTGCGCTCCTAATATGGGTGTGTGTATGGGTGCTTTAAAAGTTTTTTTACACTTTTTATATGTATTTTTTTTTTTTTACTTTATTGCTATCCATCTGTAGCAGAATACATATTGGCCTAAATTGATGAAAAAATTAGATTTTTTCAAATTTTTTATTGGATATGTTTAATAGCAGAAAGTAAAATATATATTTTTTCTCATAATTGTCACATGACAGGGATCTAATCACCTAAAGCATCCAGTGGGGGGCGTGGCCGAACCTTGCATGTGAGTGGACGTGTGCCTCGATAGCTCTGCCGAGAATCCTGCTCTCTTCTCCGCTATTTGACCGGATCTTCGGGTTCCTCCATACCGCACGGTGCCAGTGCCCTCTCTGCTCTTCGGCGTGCCTCTGGTGAGTTGATCCGCTGTCCTCCCAACCATGCAGAAGCCCCGGAAGGAGGGGAAAGGTCCAGCGGCCGGACAGGCCAAAGATGGCGCCGCCGGACAGAGGGCGCCACACAGGGATACTTACCTGGAAGCTGCCCAGAAACTTTTCAATATGCCTGGATCCAGGGATCGCTCCTCCACTCCTGGGACCCTCCCGGGTGTCTCGCCTGGCTCATCAACAGATGCAGATGACACTGTGCCATTGGGAGACATTTTAGATCAGATGCAGGAGTGGGATCAAGCCTGCTCTGACCCATCCCGCATGCAGTCCTCATCCTCTCCTGATCCTGAGCCCACTCTCAGAGATGTTATGGCGGCGGTTAATACTTGCAGCTCTTCTATCACTGCCCTGACTGCTGAGCTGAAGGGGGTAAAAACAGAACTTTAGTTTGTTCGCCAGGATATGCAAAAGCTGAGAGAAAGAACTGCTGCTGTGGAGGGTCGGTTCAGCTCCCTGGAGGATGATATGGCCCCCCTGCAAAGAGAAGTCAAACACACTGCTTTACTGTCAGCACAGCAAGCTGCCAGGTTAGATGACCTGGAAAACAGGATGAGACGGAGTAATGTACGGGCAATCGGTATCCCGAAACGAGCTGAGGGGAGGAATCCGGTCACCTTCATTGAAAGCTGGCTCATCTCAACCTTTGGGCAGGACGCCTTTACCCCCATGTTCTAAGTGGAGCGGGCTCGCACCTTCATATTCAAGCTCCTTAATTACAAGGACAGAGACACTATCCTGTCTAAGGCCAGAACTATGAAACTGGCCATGGATAACGCTAAAATCTCTCTGTTTCCGGATTATTCTGCGGAGGTGCAGAAGCAAAGGGCTCGCTTTGTCGACGTCAAGCGGCGGCTCAGAGATCTTGATCTGCAATACGCCATGTTGTACCCTTCCAAGCTCAGGGTTGTGGCGGGCGGCAAAGTTTTTTGTTTTTTGCCAAGCCGGCGGCTGCTGCCCAGTGGCTGGATGCAAATGGCAGGGCGTTGAGGGCTGCCCCCTCCCCTAGACATGAGGCACCGTGATCGCTGATGCTTTGGACAATGCCCTGGAAGTTACCCCCTTCCCCGTACTTTCGGGGGGGGGGGGGCTGCTGCTGGCTGATCTGGTCAAGTTTTCTCTATACCCCTGGATTGGCGGATGCACCCCTACTGTCAATACGGATCTAACTCCTTCCCGTTTTAATATATTCAAGGTTCTGGAGGAGATTGCATTTTCAGCCGTGATCCCTCCCTGGATATCCCCTATTTGTCCATGTTGGACGCTCCCCTGTGCCCTCTTCTTACTTTCCTCCCTGGAGGCCATGTCTCCTCCCCTGGATCCCTTTGTGTTGCTACTTGCTTCTTTCTTCACCAATCCATCCGGACCTGGACACCTGCTTCTATGTCCTGCAACCTTGGTCACTTGTGCCCTCCTCCTGTGCAAGACCTGGAGGCAACTGAGAATGCTTTATTTTTTGCTGTGGGCCTACAATACGTTGATGCTATGGTCTCTGAACGTCCCCCTGTTGCTATGTGCTGGGAATACTGACGGACGGGTGCTTAAGCTATGGCGGGCTCCCCCCACTGTTCTCTCTCCTGCTGGATTATTTTTGCCCCTTCCCAATGGCTGATACGATCTGTGTACTGTCTTGGAATGTCAGGGGCGTTAACAACCCCGTCAAGCGAACTGCTGTCATCAGGAATGTTAAAAGGCTGAAAGCTGACATTGTGTGTTTGCAGGAGGCCCATGTGGCTCCTGCGGACAGATACAACCTGGCACCCAGTTTGTTTGGATCTCAATATCATTCTGTTTTCTCTAACTACTCTAGAGGTGTTTGTATACTGGTTAGAAAGGGGGTGCAATTCACGTGTTTACAGTCGATACTAGACCCTGAGGGCCGCTTTGTTATTCTGCTGTGTCGGGTGGCGGGTCTGACCTGTGTGTTTGCTGTGGTCTATGTCCCGCCGCCCTACTCAGCCAGAGTGCTCAGACTGATGTTGGACCAGGTGCTCAAGTTTCCTGATGTGCCGTTGTTACGTGGGTGATTTCAATACTGTCCTTGATACTGCTCTTGAAAAATTTGCTCCACACTCCGTGGGTCCTGCGCCGGCTGGGGGCCCCACCCCGTTTGCCCGGCTGGTGGGGGAGCTCGGACTGACGGACGTCTGGAGAATGGCCAATCCGGGAGTGAGACAGTTCTCGTGTTTCACGGCTGCCCATGCTGGCCTCTCTCGGATAGACATGAGTCTGGGGAACGGTCGTCTCCTGCCTTTGGTGTCCTCGGCGGGCTATGGGCCGAGGATGGTCTCCGACCACTCACCATTGTGGGTCCGGCTAGCACTTCCTGCTGGTTGGGGTAGACTGCTTTGGAAGCTGAATGCCTTTTTGTTGACGCTATTCCCCAGCCCTGATCCCCTCCCGGCCCTTCTTTGCTCAAAACCTCCATTCTGCTGATATCAGGGTTGTGTGGGATGCTGCCAAGGCATTTATGAGGGGGCATTTCATTGTTATTATCAATGGGATAAAAACTAAGACGAAGGCCTGGGAAGATACGGTTCTGGCTGAGGTCACGAGGTCTGAGGCAGCCTATGTCGCAGATCCCTCCGAGGCTGCTCGGAGGTCATGGTTGGCCGCCCAGTCCCTTGCGAGCACGGTGTCGCTCCAGAGAGCGGAAAACAAGCGGTTCTTCCTGCAGCAGAGGTACTTTGAGGAGGCTGAGTCTACTGGCCACATGTTGGCGATGATGGTGAGAGCTCAGCAACCTACCACTTGGGACATACTAAAACATTTAATGTGAAAATGGCTTAATGTAGCTTAATGTGTAATAAAGTGCCTAAACCATAATCAATTGCCCTGAAACTTTGCACAGACTAAGTTTTTAACTTTCCTAATATATCCTAGAAGTTTCATGTATTTTGGTCTTCCAGGAGGCAAACAAGGGACATTAAGCTTGTTTTTTGGGGAGCTTAATGTGGCTTAACGTACAAAAAAGAGCTTAGATGTTAACCAATTTCCCCCAAACTTCACACAATAGAAGACTCTGATGATGCTAAGATAGTCTGAAAATTTTAGCTAATTTGGTAAATCAAACAAAAAGTTATTGACATTAAGCTATTTTTTTTTCAATACTAAAACGTTTAATGTCCACAGCTTAATGTAAAAAGAGCTTAAGGTACCAAAATGTGCCTAAACCTCAACCAATTGTCTTAAAACTTTGCACAGCTAAAGTTCTGCACCTCCCAAAGCTATCCTGGAGGTTTCATCGATTTTGGTCTCCCACGTGGAAAACTGGGGACATTAAGCTCTTTTTTTGGGGAGCTTAATGTGGCTTAATGTACAAAAAAGAGCTTAGATGTGAACCAATTTACCCCAAACTTGGCACAACTGAAGGGTCTATCTATTTCAACATATTCTAAAAATTTCAGATCACTTGGTAAATCACACCAAAAGTTATTCACATTAAGCTCTTTTTTGCAATCATAAAAACACGTGGCTTAATGTGAAAAGAGCTTAACGTGCCAAAATGTGCCTAAACCTCAACCAATTGTCTTGAAACTTTGCACAGCCCAAGTTCTGCACTTCCCTAAGCTATACTGGCGGTTTCATCGATTTAGGTCTCCCACGTGGAAAACTGGGGACATTAAGCTCTTTTTCGGGGAGCTTAATGTGGCTTAACGTACAAAAAAGAGCTTAGATGTGAACCAATTTACCCCAAACTTGGCACAACTGAAGGGTCTATATATTCCAACATATTCTGAAAATTTCAGATCATTTGGTAAATCACACCAACAGTTTTTCACATTAAGCTATTTTCTTACAATACTAAAACGTTTAATGTCCACAGCTTAATGTGAAAAGAGCTTAATGTACCAAAATGTGCCTAAACCTCAACCAATTGTCTTGAAAATGTGCACAGCCCAAGCTCTGCACTTCCCTAAGCTATCCTGGAGGTTTCATTGATTTTGGTCTCCTACATGGAAAACTGGGGACATTAGGCTCTTTTTTTGGGGAGCTTAATGTGGCTTAATGTACAAAAAAGAGCTTAGATGTGAACCAATTTTCCCCACACTTGGCACAATAGAAGAGTCTATATATTCCAACATATTCTGAAAATTTCAGATCATTTGGTAAATCACACCAAAAGTTATTCACATTAAGCTATTCTTTTACAATGCTAAAACGTTTAATGTCCACAGCTTAATGTAAAAAGAGCTTAATGTACCAAAATGTGCCTAAACCTCAACCAATTGTCTTGAAACTTTCCACAGCCCAAGTTCTGCCCTTCCCAAAGTTATCCTGGAGGTTTCATCGATTTTGGCCTCCCAGGTGGAAAACTGGGGACATTAAGCTCTTTTTTTGGGGAGCTTAATGTGGCTTAATGTACAAAAAACAGCTTAGATGTGAACCAATTTCCCCCAAACTTTGCACAATAGAAGAGTCCATCTATTCCAACATATTCTGAAAATTTCAGATCATTTGGTAAATCTCACCAAAAGTTATTCACATTAAGCTCTTTTTTGCAATCATAAAAACATGTGGCTTAATGTGAAAAGAGCTTAACGTACCAAAATGTGCCTAAACCTCAACCAATTGTCTTGAAACTTTCCGCAGCCCAAGTTCTGCACTTCCTTAAGCTATCCTGGAGGTTTCATCGATTTTGGTCTCCTACATGGAAAACTGGGGACATTAGGCTCTTTTTTTGGGGAGCTTAATGTGGCTTAACGTACAAAAAAGAGCTTAGATGTGAACCAATTTTCCCCACACTTGGCACAATAGAAGAGTCTATATATTCCAACATATTCTGAAAATTTCAGATCATTTGGTAAATCTCACCAAAAGTTATTCACATTAAGCTCTTTTTTTATGGGAGGGGCGTGGCGTACGGCGCGGCAGATGGCAGCACTGCTCTGAAGCTCCGCTCGGCCACCCGGGACTTCAGCCTTCACCGACCCACAGGACGGCACGAATTTTGGTTAACCCACCCCTGCTGACCCTCCTTACCTTGCTGATGGCAAAGGGGAAGAAAGGTTATCACCAGCTCAACAGGATTGATGGCTTTCTCCTGTCTAATGCGGCCGGCCGTCATCAACATGGCGCCGGTCGGCAGCAGCGCCTCCCGCGCGCAGTGCGGACGTGCAGGATGGACTCTCACCCCCACTAAGGCAAACGGCTAACCCCGATAGTGGGAACTCCTCAGGCTCCTCCACACCTCCCTCACCTTCCTCGAGAAGCCCTGCCAAGCAGAAACCGAGGCGAGGGTCTTCCCCTCCCCATCCCATCTCTGCTGAGCAGATGGATCATGGCATGTCTCCTATCACACCGCAGCCACAGGTCTCTCCTGCAGCTGATCCATTTGCGGCCTTCCCTGTGGGGGACCATCCTATCTCGGCATCCCTACTGAAGGACATGATGCACTCCCTTTGGGCTTCCATCCACACGGATATGGTGCAGGGCCTGACCCAGACCAGGCGGGAGGTTCACCAACTAGGGGAGAGGGTTGACTTGGTGGAAAGGTCCATGGACAAGTGCACACTCTCCCTCAACACCTTAGTAGCAGCTCACAACAGTCATGCTGAGGATATAACCTGGCTAAAAGATAAAGTCGCTGACCTTGAAGACAGGTCGCGACAAAATAATCTTAAGCTCAGAGGGGTGCCAGAAGCGGTTCAACCCCAGCACCTGGAGAAGTTAAGCCTCGTACACACGCACCGATTGTTGGCCGTGAATTTTCGGCCAACGTCCGATCGGCCGATTGTCGGCCGAACAAAATCTGGTGTGCATGCTATAAAATTTTTATTGGCCGTCACCAGAACGGCCGATTGTTCTTCAGTCTACAGATTTCGGCAGACAAAAATGTGATGAGCAAGACTGGGCATGCTCAGAGAAGAAAAAACACACGAAAAGTAAACCAGAACATGACATCACTTCTGCAGTTGGTTGTTGTTGGCCGACAAAATTTGTGTACAGTCTAGAGCACATTTCAACCAACACAACAACACTGGACAAAAGACGGCCGATCGGTCGGCCAACAATCGGTACGTGTGTACGAGGCTTTAGCCAAAGATCTGTTTGCAGCACTAGTGCCCTCTCTTTCTGCCTCTGACTTGACCATCGATAGGATCCATAGGATCCCTAAACCTGGTTTCATCGCACAGGACTTGCCCCGGGATGTTCTCCTTAGAGTCCATTTCTTTCAGGCGAAAGATAAGATACTTCTGGCCTCGCGGCAACTGCAAGCCATGCCCGGGGAGTATCTGCAGATTCAGATCCTTCCGGACTTATCCAGGCATACCATCCAGAAATGCAGAAACCTGGCTACAGTTACGAAGGCCCTCAGGAACCACCGCATTCCGCACAAATGGAAGCACCTGGCACTCTTAAATATTACGGTCACCGTCTCCACTGTAGAAGAAGGAATGGCACTTTTGCGCCGCTGGGGGATCATCATGGATACACCACCTCCACACGTGGCCTCATCCCTTCCCTCTCCTGTTCCTATCCAAGGGGATTGGCAAGTGGTCTCCCGTAAACGCTCCAATTCTAGACAGGGTTCGAGCAGCAGTGAGCGTGTCTCCTCGCAGTTTTCTTCATAGTCCCAGGCCTAGGATGTGAATACTCCCTATGGCCCTTCTCTCCTGGTTGCAGGTGTTACCTGCTGTTAGACTGTTTTTTATGTCATGTTTTGCGCTAAGCGCAACTGTTGGATCCCTCCCTTCCCTTGGTTCCGGTTCTGATGCAAGAATGTTCCACCTGGTATTCTGTCCCTTTGATCTGTCACACAACTCCAGCTTATACTGCTTTTTTCTTTTTTGCCTTGCTAACATCCAGTGTTTCCGTTTTTGCCCATATGAGCCATCATGACCATTAAATTTCTTTCCTTGAATGTTAACAGACTAAATCATCCGGCCAAACGTTACTTCTTATGGACCGAACTATGCAACAGTCGGGCGGACATTGCCTCGATTCAAGAGACCCACTTCAAAACCTCTCAACAACCTCGTTTCTCTCACAAGAACTTCCCAAATCTTTTTTTTGCCAGTGCCTCTGAGAAAAAGCATGGGGTTCTGATTGCAATCAGAGACACGGTAGCTTTTTCTTTGAAGGACAAATTCTGTGACCCAGAGGGGCGGTTCCTGATCCTCCAGGCGATTTCAATAACTTACCTCTGACTCTGGTTGCATTGTACGCTCAGAACAGTCATCAGCATCGTTTTCTTCACAGGTTGCTCCGGAGAATCTCCACAAATGTGTATGGTAATTTGGTGAAATTTGGCGATTTTAATGCTGTGGTCGACCCAGGGCTTGACACTTCGGTGCCCGCCCGGGGCCGACAACTTTCTCTCAATTCCTTGTTGCACAAGGAGCAGCTATACGATGTCTGGAGGTGTCAACATGGCTCGTAAAGGGACTACTCCCATTACTCCTCCAGACATTGTTCCCGCATTGACTTGATTCTGACGGACCTTCCTCTGCTGGGTAAGGTCTCCTCCTCTGCCATCAGAAACATTTCATGGTCTGACCATGCCGCTGTGGAGATGGTGGTGGAGGAGAGCGGACCCAGGGAATGAACGTCTATATGGCGCTGTGACGCCAGAGTACTCCAAGATCATGCCACTGGTAAGGTGATTGCTGACCATTTATGCAAATTCTTTAAATTTAATGCTTCTTCGGTCTCTGACCCTTGGTCGCTCTGGGCAATTTGGGCCTCCCACTTATCCTACACCTCTCATGTCTCTTCACAGTTGCAGACTAGAGTCAAGCTCAACAGGGTCTTCTTTCCACGCTGATTCCGCCAAGCCCGTTCCCTTGGCTGTGGTTTCGCTAGATAGTAGGTAGGGACAGTGGGAATCTCGTTCATCCATTCATGCGCGTCACTAATTAGATGACGAGGCATTTGGCTACCTTAAAAGAGTCATAGTTACTCCCGCCGTTTACCCGCGCTTCATTGAATTTCTTCACTTTGACATTCAGAGCACTGGGCAGAAATCACATCGCGTCAACACCCGCCTCGGGGCTTCGCGATGCTTTGTTTTAATTAAACAGTCGGATTCCCCTAGTCCGCACCAGTTCTAAGTCAGCTGCTAGGCGCCGGCCCCCGGCACCCCCGCTGCGCGCGCTGGGGTCGGCGCGCGGGAAGGGGGCGGGAGAGAGGCGCCCGCCGCAGCTGGGGCGTTCCACGGGAAGGGCCCGGCGCGCACCCAGGGAGGGGGGGGGAAGGCGGGGGCGAGGACGGCGGGGGG